>NW_010122754.1:16786-88272 GCF_000699245.1 Pterocles gutturalis
ACAGCAGCAAGTTCTGATCAATTATTTTTCCAGCATCAGACAAAAACTGATTACTTTTTTAGAAGTGTTATTTAAAGACTTCTATTTACTGGAAAGTTTCAGTAACATGAAGATTTACAGCTGTAACTTTCATTTAGCTATCTGAAAATTTTACATGATCTGGATAGACAGGTTGTTCATTTTGCTTTCCCAGACCAGCTGTTTTCCCATGACATGTGTGGGAGGTACACTGAATGTTGTTTCAGATGTGAACAGTAGAGTATAAACAGATTTTACTTTAAAAAAACCATTCATTTATGAACCTTGATGGTAGGCAATGCAGTTTTCAATATTTTAATGATTTCAGTACGAACTAACTATCAACTCACAAAACAGATGGCAGTATTACTGCCCACCAGATTTAAAAATATCCCAAGAGAATTTAAAACCCACAACAAGTCTTCTGTAATTAATCCAGTAACTAGGGATTGTACTCTGGCTGTTAATTAACAGCTTCACTTTTGAATTAGCTGAGAGACAGAGAAAGAGGAAAAAATATAACTTTGTTACGTCTTTTTTTTTTTTTCCTGTTGTTAACAAGAAACTTAGCATTAAGAGTCTCAAAAAAAACCTGTGGATTTCTTTTCATCTCCTTATCCTGATAAGTATTTATAATTATTAATAAGCTCTATAAATCCCCACCATTACTTTCTATTGTGACTTCCGGGGGCATTAAGCAAAAATTCAGGTCTAACATAGATGTAGTAAGCCTACCAGAAACTGCTTTACACATTTAAAGGTACATTCCAACAAATGTTTCCCCCAAAATGCATAAGGAACAATTTTTCCTGGATTATTATATTGACTTAACTGCATCCACTCCTAATTCATATGGAGTAAATGAGGTCAGTATTTGGCTCATTCGTTTTATTCAACTGTAAACTGATTATTAAATATAAATAGCATGTTATTCTTTATACTAGTAAATGGGTTCTAAAATAGAGAAAACATTCTTCAAAATATTCTTATATACAGATAAAAATTGCTTTCTTCTTCTGCTTAATTAGTATCTAAGCATGTGTTGTAAAAGATAGTGCCGGCTCTATGGTGGTCCATCAATCTTTCAAAGACCAGTGAAGTCAAAGAAAAAAATCCACTGTTCTCATGATTGGCTTAGAGTTTTGGATGAGGCTTAGGAAGCAACTTGAAGGCTTAAACATTATCATTATACTACGTCAGTTTCACTTTTTGAATCTAATGAAAAATTAATAGATCCCCGGTATGCCAAAAAAAAAAAAAAAAAGGAAGTGGATTTGTAATATTTTGCTGTATTTGTAATAATTATGTATTGTGCTCTTTAATGAAAAAACTCTGAAATCTTCCACAAATATGTTGTGTTCATGCCTATCAGCAGTGTGAGCAGAGTGTCCTGCTGAGAGTGCTCCCTGTGCTACCAAATGGGCTACCAACAACTGAAAGAGATAATGAAAGATACAGAGGCTTACAGGCACAGTCAGATCGGATATGCTTTTGTTATTCTCTTTGGAATTTTGAATGCCTTTCATATGTTTGAAGAAATCTGTAGAAGAGGGTTCTTCATTTAGTTTTGATATCTCAAGAAATGACAGGGTTCAGTTCAGTGCATTATCTGCATCCTTTGTCAGACTTAACATCAGGTTTATATTACCAGATTTTAGACAGACAGTATAAACTATCATTCTTATCTGCATCAAATTCCATTAGATTTAACATAAGATATATTTATCTTTACCTAAAGAGTCAGAAAAATCACAATTGTGAAATTAAGGGTGTAAAGTAAAATGATTTTTGAACATCAGCAAGCTGAGCAGGAAAGAGCGCTCCACGTTATCATTTGGTTTTGTGGTTTTTTGCCTTAGAGCCATGCTGAGTATAAGTAAAATCAAAACACCTCTAAGGTTTTGCAATGAGAAGTTAACATCCACTGGCTCTAAGTACTGAACTTGAAAAAATCTTGATTTATACTTTACATGAACAGTCTGCAAGAATTCTTAATCATCTATTGTCAAAGCACTTAAACATATGTTTAAGACACTGTATTAAGTAGAGGTGAGATGATAAGAAAACAGCACCAAGAAGTGTCCAAAAAGTACCTACAACCTACTGAGACTGCATAAGAACAACGGATGGTGAAGATGGAGATGTCCCACTGCAGTAAGCTTTGGAATTTAAGAAATATATTTGAAGCCTGTCTGTGCGAGTGGACGCAATACTTACTGTAGTTATTGTAGCCAAAGCCAGTGCTATCAAATGATAAAACAAGCATGAGGTGACATTCTTTGATGCTGTGAAGGATTCTATGAATGATATTAGAATAATTTGCTGCTTCAATATGAAAAGATACTGATCATATTTTATATTTTCAAATCCTTTTTTCCTTAAAAAAAAACCTCACAGTGCTGTACAGATACAGATTCTAAAATTATGTTTTTCTAAATTATAAAATTAATGTTTTTATTCTAACTATACATGCATTTGGGAAAAAACCACCTAAGTTCAAACATTTCTCCAAATTCTGAAATATATGATGTAAAGTAAATTTCTTACATGTTTTTACATCCTTCAAAACTTTCAGAATTTATAAATCTGTAAGATTTCGGTAAATACACAAGCATGTGGGAGGCTACCTGAAAAATGAATAGTTTTCTATAAAGCTTCATAAATCACAGTTTACTCAGCTTGGAGGCAATCATAAAAAATGGGACTGGAAGGTGCTTCAGGAGGTTGTCTCATCCACCCTCCACTGCAAAACTTGACAACTCTAATTTTTGCATTCTTCCCAGTTACTTCAAAAAATGAATTAATTTCAACAGGTGTGAGTCTCTTAATCATCGTTTCCTTTCCTCAGGTTTTGAACCTGCTAAGGAAACAGTCAGACTGAATACTTTTTGCTTCTACACAGATAGCTTAGAAAATTTGTCCAGATTTGGAAAAGTTCTGATTTATTCCCCACCGAGCAGCTGCAAGATGAGACAGGTTATGACATACCAGTTTTATGTTGGACAAGCAGAGGGCAAATTTATTAATTCAATTTGATTGAAACTTTCCAAGAATAGATCAGTGCTGTAACCCAGGCAGTCATACCTTGAGAGGTAAAGCATCAAATAAAACCCTGGCTATTCTCCTAACATCTACGTGGGGAAAAAAAAAATAAGGTAAGGTAGATTGCCCCTACACAGAACTTCACAGATTTTTGCATGGATGTGAAAAATGTACCTCCCTCCCTGATATCTTTTAAAGCTCTTAGTAAGACTGTAATGTGCTTTTGTTCTTCTCAACTAATTCCTAGTCCTCTTCTGGAAAGCAAAGATAATCAATCTACTTTTCTCAGCCAGCAACAGGAGACAGTGCTCTTTAGTCACAGCATGTGCCTTCTACTCCAGAGACTTTGAGCTGACTGTCTTAATTATTGGGGTCCACCGAAGTCAATGACCTATAATAAGTACTGTTTTTCTATTTTATATTATAATATGGCAGTGAACCAGGCATCAGTCTAGCTATGCTGGGGGATAAGTACCTAGAATGAAACAAGAAAGATGAACGTCACAGCCTTGATGTACATGTTCTTGGTTAATGAAGAACCATTACGTATTTACCAGGTAAACTGAGGAACATGTGAAAGGGAATGATATGACAGACACAAGGGAGAGGATGGGAACTTTTTACTGACCTCTGCACAGTGAAATTCAGCTATTTGCAAAACTTTAGCTAACAACGCCCATTTAGACGTTTAACTCCAGGATACTAATCCCACAAAGTCCAGCAATATCATGATTGCCATATATAGTCCAAGCATGTGCTTCTAAGAATTGTATAACTCCACTCTGTGGGCTTGAGAAAGTCACCAAAAAGAGCAAGAGCAGATAATTATCCAAGATTGTGCAAGAACAGAGTTCCTCGTGATGATCAGCCAGCAGGAGGCAATCATATGACAGAAAGTACTGATCAGATCATTGCAGGCCTGCACAAAAGAATAAAAAATCGCTGCTGATTGAACAGTAGAAGGAACAGACAATAGAGATGATTAAATGAATGGTGGTAGACATGGGGCTGCTGGAATAGCAGCTCACACATCAGAATCTTTGACTAGCAGAAGCTGTGAAAGTAAAAATAGATGCTAAAGAGCAGCTGATAAGAAATCAGAAAGGAAAGAGAAGTTCGTTGGATAAATGGAATGTGATCAGGGCACACTGAAACTAAACATGAGTAAGGCAAGAAAGGACAGAGGAAGATATTCAGATATTTGGAACAATCTCAAAATACAGTATTAAGTAGATGATATATGAAATGTATAACAACCAGAAGGTCTGAGCAAAAAGAACTGATCCTACAACTACTGAGACAGACAATAGGATTAGACCACAGAAAGGATAAAATTGTAAAAACAGCTGATCAGACAGCTGGAACTTAGAAACAGGAGGCCATGCAGCTGTTTGCTCAGACAGTAAGAACTCAGCAAGCATAACTATGGGGCAGCTGCAGTACTAGGCAACATCAAAATGAGGCAGCAAGAAATGATATGAGAGCCCCAGGACCAGACAGTATGAATAGAAAAGAGCATATCACAAACAGAATGGAGAAGAAAGCAATTGATTATAAAACCAACAAGATCTGACAGCAGCAGGGCTGGGCAGTGTGGCATCAGACAGCGAGAGCAGCTGACTGGACAGGGCTGGGACCAGACAGCATATGCAGCCCATCAGGCAGGAAAAGGATCCAAAACAGGAACAGTTCTTTGGCAAGAATCACGGAAACCCAACAGAAACAATTAATCAGATTTGACAAGATGAGTGGAGTCTCCTGCTCTAGAAATGGTCTGGAAACGCATGCCACCATGGAGCAGAGCAAGCATAGTGTTGAGCACCGCTAGCACAGACCCCTGTCTGGAACCTGCTGCCCCTCCCTCTGTGCAGGGTCCCCTCCTCCTGCAGGCTAATAGGAGTGCCAAGGCGAGGCACTGGATCTGCCAGTGCGTACACCACAATGTTGAGCACTATAATCCTTTACCAAGGCAAGGTCTCTGTCATTTTCTCTCTCTGCTGTTTCGCACTCCACTGGTTTGAGAGGATTATGAGTAATGATTAAATCCAGTAGCCTCTTTTTCTCTGTACAAAGCACCAGAAATTGTCTTTTGTATCTTTATCCTGCAGTCGGCCAAGTTCCGTTTGAAGCTGCAGCATAGCCAAACCTTCAGTAAAATATTAGCAAGGCATTGATGGAACAGAGCAGATTATAGGTCACTGTCTTTAGATATCACCTGGTCTACTGCACTAGCACAGCATGTGACATTGAAAAAGAAATAGCACCAATACATCATTGATCCCTTAAGCATATACGACTGCTATTAATTTCACCTTTCATTGGCTTATTCTCCCCGTACTCTTGACAATTTGTGATGACTGTTGCTGTTTCTATAAATCACCAGAATGCCAGGAAACATTACAAAAATCATAGAGAAGTAAAACAGCATTTTTCATTCTCTCCTCCACTCTCCCCTCTTCCCTCACAAAAACCAGAGATTTATGCCTCTATGGAGGAGTTCTCGGACCTTTTTGTTTAATCTTTGAAGGTCTGTAACAACATAACTAGTCTAATCCTGCAAGACAGTGGTTAGCAAAATTTATAAACCAGTTCTTTTACCAAAAGCTGATGCAGCTAGCACTACTGATGCACCTCAGCACTATTTATCTATTGCAGACAAGAACAGAAAGATGTTAAAACCAGCACTGATCTTATACTAGCTATAATGACTTTTGTCAGTGCTGGAGCTCCTGGTGACAATTTCCTTCGTCATAAATTTGATGCATTTCTTGATCATCCCTCAATAATTTGAAATCACATTAACCCATCATACCTGCTCACAAAACCGTATCACTGATTTTGTCTGCTCTCGTTTTCTGTCTCGCATATTTCTTTTATTTGAAAGGTTTTACCCTCCTCCAGAGAGTCCTAAGTGCCAGGTCAGCAGATGAAAGCTCGTGGGATCAACTGCACTCAATTTTTCATGAGGTTTCTCAGCCCTCTGCCTCTTAGTCCTCTTGACAATTAAAGCATTAATTTATATGGCAAACAGAGTCTTCCCTGGCCTCTTCCCATCAATAAACAAAGTGAGTCTGTGAAATCTTCAGCTTCCTCCATGTATGTACACATCTTTAAGTCAGAGATAACCCAGGATCTCATTCAGGTCCTGACACGCTCTCATCAGCTGTTCTCACCTGATACCTCTGGTTTGAACATAATTCCCCTATTAACCTGGGCTACTGGAGGCTGCCCGAGGTTACAGGCAAAAGCCCAGGAGCAGCTGATAACCTGCACGCTTTGCCCTGTGACTGGAGAATAAATAACAGAGGTGCTGTTGGTTCTCAAATGTCTTCCCTCATCTGCTTCTCTGGCACGTGCATATTTGTTGTCTGCCTTCTGTTCTGCACTGGAATCATTCAATGCCTATCAGTGCTAATCAAGCACACTCATATCTCCATCACATTTCTCACCACCACCCCCCTGTGGCCATGGCTAGCCTGTTGGCTGTGAATGCTCTGTCAGAAGACACACCATTACAGTCAGAGGTAGAGGAATGGCTTTTTGTCTTAACTACACGGTTCTATGCATCTGCTAGGTCCTAGGGTGTACAGCGTAGATCTTTGAGGTTGCTCTTCTTTGTCTGAAAGCAACTTTACACCTTGGATCAGATGTGTGGGAGGAATGTAAATTTCAGTGATGTTCCTTTAGTTATAATTTTATCTGCTAAGTGGCAAGTCACCAGCTGCAGCGTGTTACCACTTTTTCAACTTCATTCACAGAGCAGCCTGACCACATGGTCTGCAATGTTGGATTTGGAGAAGGAAAGAAGTCACGGCACAGCTCCATAAATGTGAGGAAGCACTGCTGAGCGTGCGATAGAAGCTCGTGTATGGTGTCTGCTTTAAGAGACATGCTGTCACATTTTTAAGGCGAGCCCTGCAGTATACAGCTATACTATGAGTATGGAAGCACTGTGGGGAGAAAAGAAGCGTATAGAATGTACTGCAGATTTGTGGCACTAAAGCAATTTATTCTGCTGTCATTATTGCAAAGAAAGGAGGTGCCTGAATCTGTCAAGTCTGGGTTCTTCCTAACCTGCAGGTCACTATACCCACTGCTGCTTTAATGATGTCTAAAGTACATCAAGGATAACTGTAGCATCCTGAATATAGGATATTCTCTGAGAAAGAGAGATTCTCATCTACATTCAATATAGATACAGAGGAAGGATGTGAATCCCAACATTGCCTCCTTATAAAAGCTATGGAGAGGAGGACTATCTCCCCAACACTCCCTTTTCAAGCCTTATTTAAAAGACAACAGTAGGATTTGCAGTGGGATGCAGATAGTTTATCTTGCCTTTACTTCTTACACATTATCACATGTAATTTATCTGATTACTCATAATTTCTAAACATGCAAACAATCCCTATAGGTGAATAGTCCACTTCCAGGTTTACAAAAACATCTACCAGTTGTGTAGCAACCTCATGGCCCCATTTCCCCACTGCTGGGAAAATAAGATTATTTGCTCCACGTGTGTTAGAGTCAGGGAGCTGAAGAGACAGAGTGTTTCTGCACTGGAGTCAGAGCAGAGGGCTGGAGGCTGTGCTAGGTCCAGCCCTGCTGCCCTCCCAGCCGCCCCAGGAGCAGGAATCGCACCCACGCTGCACTGCCACAGCTCACAGCCCCACAGCTTAGCAGGAGCCCACAGCAATGCATTGTATCGGCTGATCTGTGCACACAGGATCTCTTCTGTCTTCTCTTTCTACAGTATAATTTGACTATACAAAAGCATCTTAAAAAATATAAAAAGAACCAAAAAAAAGCAGTGGGGCTGGAGGGAATATGCTAACTGCTGATACTGCAAAAAGTCCCTCTGAAATACCAGCAGAATTTGGGCTGCAGCAATCCATTCCCCTGACTCATGATAAGGCAAAATCTTAAATCGCTTCAATTTTACTGCCACTAATGCAGCCTTCACATTGTGTTTAACAAATAATCTAATATGTGTACATAAAGAAGAAAGCTATTTTCTCCTAAATAAGTAGATTTTGGTTTCCAAGTTAATAGGTAATTGTAAATAGCAGCTGCCTAGATGATATCGTTTATAGAATGAATAGAGCCATCAGCATAGTGAAACTAGGGGGAGAAAGAATATTTATTTCAACTGTGTACTGCCTTGGAGTTCTTTGCAAAAAAAAAAAACAAACAAACAAAAAAAAAAACACATTTTGCAGCATGTAACTACAAAGCAGCTATTTAACAAAGAAAAAAAAAGGTATAATTTTCTACAGCTGAAGGAAAAAAGGGAGAAAAAGAACAGCTACAATAATGGGATGTGACGTATTATAATTCCAGGAAGAATCAATCTCTCAAAAAAAGGAGGAAATGGCTGTGTTAGAAAAGGTCTCAGTTCCATAGAAAAAATAAAGATGCCTTTGGAAATACCTAGACCATTACATTTTCTTAAAAATACTTTTCCGTGTTCTGAGTTTCGTGTGTTTTGAGGAGATACGTTCACCGTTCACAACATTCTAATCTTCAACAAAAGCTTGCATTTATTGATTGAAACCACAGGTCTTGATTCTCATTCTGAATTTGTCAGAGACAGGTATTGATGTAGTTACATGAGTGGAAACCTCAAGAAGCCGCCATTTATATTTGTGGAGCTTACACTCACCCAAAGCTGAGGTCAGTTCTGTTGGTACAAATTCAAATCATGCCTCTCTACACTTGAATTTGTGCTGATATAGCCGCATTTTGATAGGTCATTTTTCCTTAAACTGGGACAAGTCACAATGTATATGTCCTAGTTTACTGGGGGAAAGACGTGGGAATATGTTTATCACCAGAGAGAAGAGTAAATGGGTTATAATACCTGTACTATAAAACAGCTATTAAACACTACTTTTTTTTTTTTTTTTCTTTCTGTCTATATCTGTTTGCCAACAAACAAATGCAGGTAAAATAACTTCAGAAGATTTTTTCCCTAATCAGCAACAAAAACTCCTGCATTGCTCTGTAGATAACCAATTCTGAGGTTACATAAAATTAAGTTCAGCTTCAGTAGCAGTA
Source organism: Pterocles gutturalis (assembly GCF_000699245.1). Taxonomy (NCBI): domain Eukaryota; kingdom Metazoa; phylum Chordata; class Aves; order Pterocliformes; family Pteroclidae; genus Pterocles; species Pterocles gutturalis. The sequence goes on from NW_010122754.1 coordinate 25,904, forward strand.
GAACAGCTATTCCCAATTTGTACCGCTGTAAATCAGAGAAGAAGCAGTTCCAAGATTTTGCCAATTCAAAGGTTTTGCTGGTTTAAACTATTGATTTGGTCTTTGTTGGCACTATAATTATTGGGAAGAAGAGCAAATACTTTGAAAAGATGTCAGCAATCATGTAGTACAGAAATGGAAAAGACTATTTTCCACAATAGCCCTTTTCTTGAGTAGAACTTTTTAGGACCATTTCAGAGGACTTTCTTATTAACCACACATGCCATTTGTATAAAAATATTGTTGCTGTATAGGTCCACAGTATTCCTGTGATAAACAAATGTGTCTTCCGTGAAGTTACCATTCAGACCATTAGTGAGAACTCAGCATTTCTATATCAGGGGTTGAAATTGGTTCAAAAATTCAGTTTCATCTCTGTGGGATTATAAACTCATGTATTCAGACCTTTATTTCATATTGTTGCTGAAATGTATTTATGTTATTTTTAGATATCTCTTAGATATGAATAAATATTTGTGGAATACATTTAATCCAGTTTACACCCCCACCATTCAGAGTGATTATACTACTTGTCTTAGTACTCAAACATTTTCTCATTGACCTTAATAACTAAAAACACTTAGGCTAGGATAGAAGGTATACTTGTCTCTAATGAAGACATTACTGCATTAGCTGTGCATGACATATCAGATCAGGATATGCAGATTTACTGGATATGTTAATAACTCATACCTTAGCTGATGGAAAATTTGGAGTATTACAGTATAAAAGAGGCTTGCACACAACACTTACAGAAAAGGAAAAACAAACTAATCTCCAAGCTGCTGTGTGTCCTCATTGTACTTGTTAAAATAATAATATTTATAGTCTGAACATTTTTCCCTCTAAAAGGAAAAAACTGTAATTAACTTACAATGTCTTTAATTAAATGAAAGGATAAATTAATTTGAAGGGAAAAATCAATCAAGAAGAGACTTTATTAAATACAGTAGAACCATTATTATTCATTTCACTGAAATGAATACAATTAGAAATGGCTAGCAAGCAAGATGGCAGAAATCTCTTCTCTCTACACAATGGAAAAGTTGTTCCACAATACTCTCTGCAAAACATGGCTTTATACATTTTATTGCAAATATCCTTCTGACACCAACTGTATTAAAGATTTCAGTTTCAAAATTGAATGCTAGTAGTTCTTCAGACAAGAGATTCACATTCCGACCTGAGTTTTATCTCAAGAAAATGATACCATATAAGATTCAAATAAAATATGTACAGCTCTCATTAACAGCCCTGCACAAAGTGTTCTGCTTTATAGACTGCTCTGTGATAGCCAGTCCCCTAGAGTAAATGCTTTCTAATTTAGGGAAGGTAGGGGCAAGCAGAAACTGAGTTTTGTGATAATATTCAGTCTTCACTTCCAAACATAACGTTGCTGGAATAAATGTGCGTGAAGTGACCCAGATAGCTCTGCTACCATAAAGACAGTGGTGAGAAATTTAGCCACCATGGGAAACAAAAGATACAACCTACAGGTCTACGGTGCCACCTAAAGACAACATCACAGGACAGTTTTTGACTGAAAGAGAGCACTAGGTACTTTCCAGAGGGTATTTCACCTCGCTGGATAGGACTTCACATTTAAGACATGGACAGTTTGAACATACTGAGTCCTGCAAGGAGGAGGACATCAGGGCTTCATGGTGGCACTGCTCCCCCTAGAATGGAAGCAGGGGTACAACCAGTTGCCCTTGAGTATTAACCACATATTTAATGTACCATTGTCTGTGGAATTGAGGCAGGTCCTCTGCTTGTGGTGTAGTGGGTATACTGTAATTTGAATATACTTTTTGTGGTTCATTTGTTGGTACGCATTAGTTTGTATTGGCTTTCCTTTTTGGTCTGTAAACACTGTCTTCAGTAGATGGTACTCTAGAAAGCACATTAATAAACAGTAGGGATAGAAGTAGGAAACATTTCTTTTTATTATTCATTATATAACATTCAGACCATCATTTGTCCATATCTCCATCTCGGAAGATTTTATAGCTGTCAAGGCTGACTCGATGAATAACATTTCCTGCCTACGATGAAGGGAGTCCCTTCTACCTCCCCCTCTATTCTGCTCACACTCTCCACAGAGGTTTAGCAGACTAGTAGATCAAGCTGTAAGTGAAAATAACATAAAAATAGCCTATAGTAAAGACTGCCAATGTTAACCGGATCCCATAAGTTCTCAAAGCCTTGCCCTGGCCCCACAGTAAGCAATGGTGTTCATTTCTGTCACAGTCAGAGAAAACTATAGAAGCACAACCAGTTATGTCCAGTTTCACCATGATCTAAATTCTCTTTCAAAATATACACATAAAATACTTTGTCTAATTATACCAAATCATATATACTTCTAACTACAGTAACTTATATACACTTACATGAACTATTCAGTGAATCTACGCCTTCCTAAAACCTACCCACAGGGAATAGCATAGTAGTATTTAAAATGCTACTGTGACTCTGAGATAAATAAATTATGAGGTTTAACTGAATTCTGCCATATTTTTTCCTGAATAAAGGAATTATTAACCACATGATGCTATTAGATTTTTGCATAGCATGACCTGCACAGCATACTTCACATCACAGTGGCGCAACTGACAAGAAAAGCAAGAATAGAATATTGTGCAATATTGCTAGACTACCACAGCTGCTGAAACTTTGACTTGTTAACTTCCTGACAGGTTTTCAGACATGTCAAGATTGTCATAATCTTGATAACTATGAGACAAGTTTTCTCTCATTCATATTATTCTGCTTTCAAAAAAGAACAGATTTTTTTATTTAAAGTGAAGTAAAAAAAAAATTCTCAAACGTGGAGCATATCAAAGCAAGTTTAGATACTTGAAGAAGTTCATGAACTTTGAAACCACTGCGGATATTCATGGTGAAAAAGTACTTACTGATAAACCACCTAAAATCCTTCATAGTATAAAGCTTCAAAGCAGTGTAAATTCTTCATGTAGAATACGCATATATCAAATTTTTGTGTGACCTAGGGCCAAATCTTCAGCCAGTCCAGCTCACAGTAGATTCATTATCTTCAGTGAAATGCTGTTGAGCCACCCTTACAGAACTGACCCATAATCTTTTAATACACCTTAGCTGATAAGTGCTGATTCTGCTTTCTGTAACTATTTTCATGGTATTATTCCATCTACTTTTCTAGAACTCATTTGCTCAAATGTGAGAGAGATCCAAATCTCGGCCTTAATGCAGCCTAAGCACTTAAGCCACCTTACAGCAGATACCATGTAGTAGGCGTAAGATACACCCAAGAGTACAGACTTCAAAGCAAAGGGGGAAAAAAGCTCAACCAAACAAAACAATGATAGTTGCACAAAGCTGCAGCTGTACACTCGCTGCTGTACCTGGTAAAGGCCAATCCAGCAGCACCACACATTTATTCCAGCAGACTTGAATCTGCTTGTAAACTCACCATTACTGTTACATTCTCAACCACAGCTGCCTGCGCCAGTTGTGAAAAAAATCCCTGGTGCGTGTGTCCACATTGGCAACCCTTGTCCCACTGTAGTACAATCCATATACAGCTCAGACCTCATCTATCAAAGAAAACGAAGAATTTCATGAGCCTATATTCCTCATCCAAGATCTCCCTCCATCACGTGCATGACATAGAAGCCCTAAGGATATGAGAGAAATTCCTCATACTGTTCTTAAAACTGATTCTTGATCACAATACCTATATCGGAAAGTGGAGACTTAATATGTGCCCATGAGAATAGGAAGTAGAGCCGTAAAAAGTCTCACATTTCAAAGGCACTAGATGTTCTCAGAGGCAAACTTGCTTTCTTGGCAACATTCACAGCGTGCGTAGAGCCAATTACAAGTACTTGCAGCTTTATCAAGTCAATGGTTGGACCAGCTGTTCCATGGAAATGGAGGCACTCAGGAGCCTTCTAAGTAAAGAGAAAAAAAGTGGGAAAGAATCTTCTAAAGCAAGAAATTTGTTTTAACCTCCCTGGAACTCAAAAATAGCTAGAGAAGTTTGATCAAAGTATTCCAAGAGACTCAACAACAAACAAAAAGCCAGAAAAAAACCCTCTAGGCCAGAATACATTTCGTGCTCACTAAAAGTATGTGAAAACCAGAATTAAATAAAAATGTTTTGAAACCTGAATTCTAACAGTCTATGCAAAAATGTCTTAAAATACTAAGAAATAGTTGGTAAAGAAAGTTTTAATCTACAAGTTCTAAATTAGTATTTTATGTAAACAAAACAATAATGATGAATGCTGTTCTGAGTTCACTTCTTCCGTTTATGGTATCAATTACATATGTCCTCAGTTTATTTGTGGAAAGAAAAGCTCCTTTTCTTCTCTTTTTGACACTGTTGAGACAGTAAAATTCATAAAAAATAATCTGTCTTCCTAAGTGCTTCATATATCAACCCCAAAATAGACTGCATTGCAGAAAACAAGTCTGCAGAAAAAAATGTACATCCACTAAGTGTCTGTTATGCTAAGGAGTCAATGTTCAGTGTTTTTATGTCTTGGAAATGCATAAACTGTCAGAAAATGCGTGCAAAATGCTTTGAGAAATCTCAAGACGTAGCTGCTGTAGGCAGCATACAAACTCCTCATTGTAGGAGGCAGCTCTTGGAGATACAGAAATGGTACTGTTTTTCCTTTTAACGGCACATCATCAATATCATCTCTTCCCTCTACCTTTTTGAGTTGTTCACTAACAATAGGCTGTGACAGAAGTTGTCAACTGTGTCTAAGTTGCACACAAACAGGACAGGAAAAGCAGTAGTATGCTTTTTGCTGCTCACTGAATAACAGGCCATTTAAAATTTACCAAACATTTAACTCAACTAACATTTTAAGTACAAGAGATCATGTAAACCACAGTGCCTAGGCCTAGGAACTTTGTCCCTATTAGATAACAGACTCCTCCGTAATTCTAAAATGTTTTAATACTCTAAACTTTATCTGTCAGTGCAGTGTAGCACATAAAGTGGTGCTCACTGATCTCAGAGGTGTGACAGTGTTCTCATTACCCATCATACAGGAATCCCTTGTCGATTAGTTCTTCTAATACAATTTTTGGCAAATTGGTAAGGTGCGAATACTTATGGAACTGCAGGGTCTTATACACCAAACTGACTGGTGCAGATGAAGATAGACATGCCAGTGGCTGTTAATCCATTCTGTAAGAGAGTACGCTTTTACTTATACATTTTATGCACAAAGTATTTTTATCTTGTGTGCATTTCCAAAAAGTGAGAGCAATGTGGGTTTTTTTCTACCAGCTGACTAATTCATAATATAAAAGATGCTTCATTTCTCTGTTCACAGTTAACTTGTAGTTGAGGAGACTAAGTTAACTTGAGATTTAAGAGAGGAAATAGAAGAATTTTTCATCAATATGTAGCATACAGGTACTGGTTACACTTCTGCTGTTCCGAGGACCTCAAAAACACTTAACAGGAATGGAACATAAAACATTTGCATGTTTTCTTACTGCTTTTTTTTCTGCCTATCTGTTGGAGGTATTGGCAAGAGAGTACAGAGAAAGGGCCCTGAACACAGACACCTCTACCAATGTCCTTGTTTTGACTTGCTAGAAATAGTTGGGATGAAGGAGCAATGACTAAGCAAACGACCTTGAGTCAGAGTTGCACAGTTGCACCTGCAGGAACTAATGAGGTATTGCAAAAGACCATCAAGGCAGCACCAGAACCCTCTGAATTAAGTTGAAAACTGTGAAAGAAGAGCACAAAAATGGAAAGCAATCTCACAATTAAAGACAAATTTAAGAAACCAACACCCAGATGTATGGGTACATGAGTAACTATAGGATGCAAAATAAGTACCAGTTACCAAGGGACAGAGAGTAGCAAGGCTAAGCCCTACAACACTTTGCAAGGAAAGGTCAAAAGAGAGTATGGATGTTACGTAACAGAGAAGCAGAGGAAATCGGGGATCACATAGGGAAAGCTGATATAATCTATGCCTTATTTACTTCAGTTTTCCCAAAAACTTATTTAATGATCAGAAATACAACCTAATTTAACAAGACTCTAGTCTAAAACAGGGAAAGAACCAGTTAAAGAATATTTATAAAATGTAGAAATATTCACCTTGGTAGCATGGCAGAGAATTCTTTAGACTATGTCTAGTAAGCACACTAGTAAAAACAAGGCTGGAAGTACTCACTACAATACGGATACTCTACTGGATGCAAAGCAGCCCTTAAAGAACAATTATCAGTGTTAGCAAATGGACAATACAGGGAGAGTCCCACAGTGTCTGTCCCAAGACCCATTCTGCTGAATGCTCCCTCTTAAACATTGATGCAGATACATAAAAGAGCACATGTAAAAAATGTGCAGGTTATATACACCAATATGAGAGGGGTTGAAAGTACTTTGGAAGACAGATTCAGATTTCAAAATGATATTAATAAATAGTTCTAAATTAACAAGATTAAATTCAATAGGGGAATATATGAAGTAGATTTAGAGGGAAGACTTAGAAGACACTCAGTAAGGATCATTATGAGAGGTTCATTATACATTTTAGCCTAGGCTGCAGATTTTTGAACTTGATTTAAATGCTGATCTAGGTACTTTCACTCAGAGCAGGGCTCAGGACTGGGTATGCTTTGAGACGGCTACTAGACCTATATTTTTATAGTATTTTAGACAGAGATCATAATTTAATAAGAACAATCGAATAAGTTTCAATTTTATGACAATTAGTTAATGTCACAAAAGGTAGTTTTAAGACCACACAGCTACTATGCCCAGAAGTAGCGGCAAAGAGATTAAATGCACGTGTAACACATTTTCAAAATGTAGGCCAAAGTAAAGCCTCTTCCTTCAGGAAGCATTTACACCCTTATTGCAAACCAGCAGTTCTGTGACTGAGACTCCGACCCCTCTGCAGGGAGGTGCCATCTGTGCCTCCATCAGAATAGCGTGTCGTTTTGTGCAGGAGTGAAAGGGCAAAGGAAAGGTGTATGTCTATCACTAACACCATTCTACTGCTGGCAGAGTACTTCAAAAACTAGGAACATTTTATAAACAATACTCGTGTATTCTTTTTCTCACAAAGGTCTTTAAATGGGCAGAAGGCTAGAGCCCTGACTTCCACGGGGCTGGGATGCAAGGTTCAAGCAGTGGATGGCAACAAGCTTTAAAAAACCACTGACCTTCAATGAAATCAAAATTCAGGGTCTAAACATGTAGAAAAAGAGAAACAGTGGGTCATTTTATAAGTAATATTTAATGGAACATTTTCCACTACTCAATTTGCAGACATTGCAATAAACAGAATAGAAAGTGATTTTTGAAACAGGTAAAGAAACCCAAGAGGGTTTGTTCTATGTTCAGCAAACACTGAGTCCCCAAAGCAGCAGGTTACATTGCCAGTTAACATCTAAGACCATCCACTAAGCTTCCATACCCAGGGAAAAAAATTAATAGCACAAGTTAGTGAATGATTACTGCTGCAAATGAAGGTCATCCAGAATCTGAACACTCATGTACACTGAGCTCATTTTGTACTGTCAGGCTCCATGTTATCTCCCATAAATTAAATGTCACCAGAAAGGAGAGCCATGCGTACTCAGTTTTCTAAGGACCTCCTTGACCTAAGTAAAACTGCTTATACTGCTAAATGCCACCAGAAAGGAGAGCCATGCATACTCAGTTTTCTAAGGACTTCCTTGACCTAAGTAAAACTGCTTATACTGGAGTAGGTGTATCATCATTATAGAAATATGATGTATAATGCCAGTACTATGGTCCACTTCAGAAAATTTTAACAACATAGTAACATGGCAAAAAATTATGTGATGTTCCTGAATGACCAGAATTCTGCTATCAATGATTCTGTCACCAGAATTCCTGCTAGTACTGTTTCTGTAGTTCTTTTGCAGCAGAAGTCCCTTTACTAATTTAACTTAGTCAGCTTGAAGAGTTACTGTTAGTTTTCTTATCGAAAAAACTTTTTGCCAATAGAGGAATGCAATTCTGCTAAGCCATTTTTCCAATATAATATGGATATAGCAGTAAACTCACATAAGTACTGGCAAGACTGTGATACTAAGTGCAAAATTTATAAATACATAAATTTAATTTTTCATAATCTCCCAGGACTGGTCTTCTGTTATAGTGGAAGTTGCTAATAGTAGACATTAAGTTGTGTATTTGACGAAAGGCAAATATAAGTGGAGTTCAGGTGCAGGGTGTATCCTGCTCTTTCAGATTCAGGTGAAGGATGAAGAAAAGGCAAATATAAGTGGTGTTCAGGTGCAGGGTGTATCATGCTCTTTCAGATTCAGGTGAAGGATGAAGTGAAATTGTTTATGCAGCCATGAGAGCTCAGGAAATTAACATTGAGAGATGGGCTAAGAGCTTTCCACATTGCAAAAGCGTGCTAGAATTGTGAAGCAAACAGGAAATGAGAAATATTTGTGACAAAATTATATATTATTTAAAAATGTCTGCTACTGCTTTCAGCTGTCTGCTGAACACACCTTCATTCCAAAGGTTGCCACTGCAGGGGAATTTTGCTGAGCCTTAGAGGCAGTCCTGGATTGCTGGGACTTTGCTGAAGGCTACTGGAGCTAAGCTGGGAAGGATAGTGCAACAACAGGCTGAGAGAGGTTGAATTTTTTTTCAGAAATTTCAGATATTTTCAGGCTACAACCAAACTAAGCATATATATTACCAGTGAATTAAAACCCCTGGTATTTTTGGCAAGCACTAATTGCTTTCTAGCTGTAGAGCTTTTTGTTTTGCAGGACTTCATAGAGGATTAAGGATAGTAAAAAAAATGATGTATAAGAACAGATAGAAAATGAAATGATGTATAATAGATGTAGCCTACATTATCCTGCTGCTGTCAAGTAGCAGAAATTCACAAATAAATTCATAAATAAATTCATAAACTCAACAGGAGTTTATAATGAAATTAATACCAACACTAGTAAGCTCTTCATCAAACAGCGCAAACCAAAGATCTACCAGTCTATAAAATAATTCCGAGTCCTGTAACAGCTGAGAAGCAGCTCTTAAATGAAATAAAGATGAATTATTTCTACCTTTGATTACTAGAATAATAAACTTCACACTTCACGGAGCCTGCTTTACCCATTAATGATCACTACCAACAAAATTCTCATATTTTCAGAGCTGACAAAGGAATTATAAAACATTTTCTTTCATTTAATATCTGTCATGTCAAATTTTTATGAGACCATTCCCCCAGAAGGTCAAATTTCCAGTGCAATCATAATTAAATGCTGGTTAATGGTTTTTAGCATTTTTCTTCCTAAATGTCATATCCAACGATATATTTATTTTCTCTTTAAGGAAGATGTAAACTCCCCTCAAAACTCTTTGGTTATTTAATATATTTTGAGAAGAGTAAGCATTTTAAGTATAGCTTTTCTTTAAATAAGACCCTCCCAAAACAGATGGCTCTTTTTAGTTAAATTTCTCACCTTTATGAAAAAGTAAAACATTCGTATCAAACATCTCTTAATTTAGAAATTTTCTCATTGGGAGGAAAACCATCTTCCAGTTACATCTGACTGATATTACTTATTCTAATCTACCTGCAGCTTGTAGTTAATGACCCCACAGCTTCAGACATGGATGAAAATTGTATGTGCAAAAGAGTAAAGCGGAAAGTGCAAAACCCAGCACAGCCACTACACAATTTGAGGAAAAGAGCAATGTCTCCAGAAGACTACAACATCTTCTACAGAAGTGAAGATCCTTTCAAGGATGAGGCTGCCTTTTTCTAAACAAGTATTTTTTTCTTTTTTCAGTTTTTTTTTTTTCCTCCCAGAAGTGATTTCTCTTTCTCATCCCCCTTTTTTTTATAGTTTAAAGCTGCTTTCAAAAACAAATCTTAAGGTTCCAAGTGACCTTTGCTGCCATCTCTTTATGTAACTGTACAAAATCACTTCCATGCATGAAAGTGATGGATTCTTGAAAGCATACCCAGACTGACAGTCCTCAAAAACACATTTTTAGCCCCATAAGAGGACTACTATAAGCTTTGGTTTCCTTAACACCAATGTTCAATGTGCGAAGAATCCACATCTGCCTCTGAACATGCCAGCTTGCACACTTACACTGAAATCCAAGGTTTTCCAGTGACATCAGCTAGGCATTCAGAGCTGTAAAATACTAACAGAGTTGTTCTATGGCTTAAAGATTAATGTTACAATATCTGGAAAGCAATCCTAAAAGTAAGCACTATTAAATTTTCAGAATGTGTTAGAAGGCTTCAGATCTTTCTTCAGGAAAGCACATTAATCCTTTTCAAAAGTAAATGCTAAAGTATTGATTTCCAATATTAAAAGCAGATGACCTGAATTCATTGTATGGTTAAACCCACATAATGTGCATACTTTAACCTTTTATTCTAGTCTACTTCCATACATGCTGTTCTCAAGTAAGAACTGCACAGTGCTGAAATAATCAGCAAAACTCCCTAATGAATAAATAGCTTCTAAGTTTCAAAATATATACCAGAAGAAAATTGAGCCAACCTAGCCAGACTCAAAATGGTGCAGCCAATGAATATAAACAACCTCAACAGATAAACCAAGATATGGCAGACTGGCATTTTGATGTAAAAAACAGCATTAGTAAGTACAAGCACATACAGAAAGCATTATTGCTGGAAATTGAACTGAAGTCTGATAAGATTAGCTAAAATATGTGAGGTGAAGATAGAGGAATAACTATGGATTTGTTTCTGTTTTCAGCTCAGTGGGCTACATTTTACCTAGGATGCTGCATAGGATACAGAATGTATGCTAAAACCTAAATTCTAAAATTCTAAGCTACATATTAAAACTGAACACAGTCTCAGAACTCAACATGGGAAATATATCAGTTTTATACGTTTGAACAGAATGACAGATGGATCTGCCCCAGGTGGTATAAATTAGAGAAGAATGAACTGGGAAGGAAAAAGTGTCTGATGCTAGAAAATTCAAGAAATGAGAAATTAACTAGGAGGTCCTAGGAGATGAATTGATTTCACTAATAGCCTTATGTAATTAAATTACTTCAGATACAAACATGTAGTCATTTTATCCATACACACATTGGTGTGGAACCAGAATAAAGCACAATTCTAAAATGATATCACCAAGGCATTTAAAATACAGGAAAGAAAATCTTAACTGGTTATTATATGCCATCTGATTATGTATGCAGTGCAGTTGTATTTCTTATTTCAGTTATTTCTGTTTAACTTAACCAGTCTCTTTCACTCATTCTTTGTCTCCTTCTCTCTTTTGTTCTGGTTCATATCAAACTCTGGACTGAACAACACTAAATTACTCTCTCGTATATGTTGATGTAAAGTAAAACCAGAAAGCTGATAAATAAATTTCTATATGCATCAGAACAGCTGGGACAGAGAAGATGAATGAAAATCCACTCTGAAACCAGAGATATTTTTGAGGTGAACAGAATTTAAAATTCCTATTTAGATTTTAAACAACATAATTTTTTCTATCATAGGAAAATACTCATTTATTCTGGCTGATGCCAGTTTTCCAGGATAAGCAACATACAATTATGGACACCAAACATTTTACAGTCATCTCTAACTTTTCTAATTACTCCTGATGCTTGTTTAAGAGCATTGGAGAATCTGGTAGGTATACCTTTGTCTAGTTTATTAGAGGACTAACAAAACCCCCATTTAGTATGAAGTTGAAATATTTATGAAATATTCATGAAAACGTTAAATAACATCTCTACCTTATACCTAGAAAAGTAGGTGACAGTCAGGCAGTGCTTGCTGTGGGTGACATTCCAGATATATCTGTGCTGTCACCAAACTTCAAGAGACCCATTCCTCCTTTTTCTAGCAAGACTACAAATAAAAACTTTACAAGGTAGTTCCCACACCGATACCTGAGGAGCTCCAGTAACTCAGCCTTGGGTTTTCCTTTCAACACAGCACTTGCTCAAGCTAGCTCTGTATCCATCTCACAAATACTGCTGTTAATCCCCAAAGTCTCTGGTTAATCTAATGCTGGAGTCCAGCTAAAGCTGATCTATCTTATTGCCTAGATAATTAATATGAAGAGACAAGTTTATGAGATTAATCTGACTTTCTCTAACTCTTTCTGTACCTCCAAACATGGTACAGAAAAATTGTGGATGAATTAGATAGCACAGTGATTGTAGCTAACAAGAAGAATTCTTAAGGAACGGTTTGCTGTTAACATTTCTTTGGGTCTCTGGTATCTTTGTCTTGCTATTTCACTATTATGCTTGATCCTACCTATCACATATTATCATTCCCATAAACTATGAGGGAGCTTATAATTTAGTTCTACGTACTTTGGGAATATACTTGGGTGTTAAAGTTAGATTACAGTACCCTCCCCCAACAGCTAGAACTATATCCCATTCCTATGTGAGAGGGGGATCCACTCCGTGACTGCATGATTTGAAATTATCAGGAAACTCCCAAATTTTCTACAAAAAGAGAATTAAGAACAGAAATATGTTTTCTCCTGTGAATTAGCACATAAGAGTCCCAAAGCTAAGGCACATAACTGCCACAAAAAGGGTTGGGTTCTTTTGTTTTGCAAGCATCTACTTGCATGTAGCACACAGGTATAAAGGCAGGACACCGGCATATCTCAATGTAAATCGCGTTGGCATTCATCACTCTCAGTAATGCAGGATTCTTATCAAGTGGTTATCTTTCAACTGTTAATGACTCTAACACTCAGTACACTACACTGACCCACTGTCTGTAATTAATTCCTATAATGGGGTAGAGAGAGGTCCAGGAGAGTAATAAGTATGTTTATGTGTGGAAGGGAAAAGAGAAAACAGGATGGACAGCACGGTGTAAAGCTGCCTGGAGGTGAAGGGTTCCCTTGTAGCATTGAGCTGCTGGACTGTCTCCTAACGTGGTCATAAAAAGAATGAAAGGTTTTCAGGAGTACATACCTTCATTACAAATTAACATATGATAATTGATCTAAAATAAAAGGTATTCTGATACTGCTCTTGAATGACTTTTCAGGGGTTTTGATTAACTTAGACGTGAAAATAGAAAAATCTCAGGTGGCTGGGTGACGTTTGACAAATAGAAATCACCACAGCGTATACACATTTACTGTATTTTCACATTGTTTTATCATCATAAAGGCAGTTCCTCTCAAGATTCACACTCCTGGTTTTGAGACACTTTTCCTCTACTACTTGTATTACTAATTTTTCAAGTTGCATCTGATTTTAGGGCAAGATCCCTCAGCAGCAGTAGCTTCTTCTTGTGTTTGCCTTGTAACCTTCACATTTTTCTGGTGCCATACATATAAATTTATAATAAACAACAGTGAAAGCCATGAGAAGAAGTAACAGCAAAAACGATCAAGGCTTTCTAGTGAACAGCAACTGTCCAACCACACAGTGTTGAAAACGACACAGCGCAAAGAGCGGTGCAGATTATGTCTTGGAAGTGTATAATGAAACCAAAGGAAAATGTAGGCAGAATTTGTTCATTCAGAACCAAAATATCTAGCTAAATTTCTAGATGTTCAACACACAAATATGAAAACAGAAAAAGTCTCACATTTAGTTCATATGCTGCTTTTTTCTTAGTGTGAATCCAGGAAGATTCCAGTAGTTATAATTAAAAAAAAAAAAAAAATACATTCTATCTCAAGCAAATCCTTCTTTTCAAGGCATTTTCTATATCAAACACTTCCAGCAATAGCTGAAATGACTGGTGAATCACCTTTCTAGTACCTTTATTTTTAGCTGCTAGTAAGCCTATACTCAGATATTTGATTTCACCTTGTGAAATATGCAGCTCAAATCCGCATATTTGCTTCAGAGGTGCTACATGCAACAGAGACTTTTCATGCCAGAACTGGCAGAAAGGACATGTCTCCTAGGAGGGCGTCTCACAGGAGTCAGGAGCCATTTTCAGTGCTAGTAGTGTCTGCCAAACACCATTTCAGGTGTACTGTCTCTGGGACAGTGACACGTGATTCTAGGCTATTATATATTACTGGTTTATGTTGTTTTATATTATTTGCTTTTCCACTAGGATTTTTTAATGGGCTTCAAATAGAAGCCAACTTGATTCCTTTGAGAACTTTAAGTTTTGAAAGGAAATACCTCTTGTCAAAAGGTTAAAACAACAGTAGAAAAAGGATACCCAAATAAATGGAGAACAAAGTGAAGAGAAATCATGCAAACTAGTCTGTTTTACAAATTTAAAATGTTTATGCATATATGCAAAAGGAAATTAACCTAAGTTTTGATAAAGTCCATAGTGCTAAATGCCACATGATACAGGATGTCAGTTAGAGAAGAAACTGCCACCTTCCTTTAACACGAGCAACTATGTACAACCATGGTATTTTTTCAAAAAATTCGTTCTGCTCCCAGAGAGTGAGATTCTAGATGCAAATTTTCACCCTGTAGAGTCTGGTGCTACAATTACATATAATTCTCCAAGCCCTGTACTGTAAAACAATAGCTACTGCTGGGCAATTTCAAAGCATGGGTGATGCTGGGACTATTTCCATTCATAACATGGAGTGAATCAACCAAGCTGCCAAGTGCAATAGGTTTCTCGAGAAGAGATGGCTAAAAACTGAGTACATCCTTAACGGTAAATGGTAAAGATTTATGTCTGTTTTTCCTCATGCTGACCCCTGCAATATGTCACCAGACGGCAAAATGACAGACTACTAGAAACACAACTGAAAAAAATGGGAAGAATTATTTCACTTGGCTGCAGTGGTGTCTAACAGACATTGCAAGTGTTCTTAGCTAGAATTATTGGAGAAAAAGACAATCACCAGTGGAAGTGCTGGCTAGAAAAGGTTACATCTCTGCCAGAGATCCTTGGAGGGATTTTGTGAAAAATACAGTCACATAGCTACATGTGAAAGGAGAGGTGGAAAACCCAGGAAATTATTCTCATTTGCGAATATTCAACTGCACACTATATATATTAGAGTTAATCCATTACTGAGGGCATGAAAGGTACGCAGAGGGAAGCTCTTCTTCCTGGGGTCAACGGGAGGCTCTATGAGGAGTAACCATGAAATTACAAGGTTTACTGGGCATCATTCCTTGGCTTTTTTTTCCCAGCTTTCTCCTCCTCCTGTTGACCACACAATGGAAAGCAAAAGCTACTTCTCCGAGATCTCCCAAAGGCTGTTAAAGATTTAAACCAGCATCCAGATGTTTTCAGAACAAAAACTAATTCCCAAAACACTCCAGGTGTACCCATTTCTCTTTCTACACACATTTATATAAAGCTCATATACTTTTCTCTCTTTAAAGCAATTCCATTTTCCTACAAAGCACTTTCAGAAGTATTCATCTGTAAAAATCACTGTACTATAAGTCTCCTAAAAACTTGATCTCTTAGGATTTCTGCTCACAGACTTCTCTGGAGACTCAGTCCACCCACACAATAGATACAGCTCCAAAGAACTTCAATATGTAAAACCATAGTTTCAAAGATTTACTGCCACTTCTCAACTCCATATTTTAACATCATTCTTCTCTTTTCCCCTTTGGCTGGTATTAATAATATTGTGTGGATAAATTCTTTGTTGATGGCTGAGACACCAGGCATTACAAATTTTCCTCCCTCTGAAAAGCATTTATTACCTACTTTTCTAAGCCAACAAGGCTTGTGTCATCATATTGTCTCTGTGTGTCTCTGTTAGATGCCCCCTTATGATCCTGTTAGCTGTTCTGAATTGAGTTTAGCATAGCAATCTAAGTCCTAAAGCTAGTAACCTCCTCCTGATTTATTAACACGGGTAGCCAGGGATAGGAGAGGAAATGCTAGAATCCTCTTTTCAAAGGCTGAAACTCAAGAACAAGTCTTGCTTAGCCCAAAAGGATCTGCTCTGAAAACAGACACTAGGAGTGCCTGATAGAGGGAAAAGTTCAAATAGAAGCTTTAATTTTAATAGACACCAGAGAATGTGACTAGAAGATACAAAAGCTGTGTCACAAAGGCATTGAAAAACAGGTTTCATTTCACAGAACAACTTGTTTTTGAAGAAGAATATGAAAAATAAAATTTTCTTTAAATGAGGTTGAAACAGTGTTTGTGCTTCCCCAAGGACCTGTGTCATTCAATCAATCTGTGTTGTACAACACACCAAAGTGGAACGGAGCTTGCAGCATTCCTTGCTTCAGCAAAAACTCAGTTTAGCATGGAAATAAGGCAGAAATGAAGCAACACAGCCACACAGAAAAGTGAAAAAGAAGAAGCCACCAGAAACTGATACCACTAAAGTTCTGCCATTTTACAGATATTAACAACAGTGGTAGGTCAGCTGTTCCTGAGATTAAAAAGAAATAGAGGAATACCAAATACCTCCAGGACCTCCTGGAGATGCCTTTGTATTTGCAACATCTCCATCTTAATGTTTTGAATCAACAATTGCTAAACATTTTCACATCCTTTGGTGAAAGGAATAGGCTGCAAGTCTTCTGTTAAGACAGACTCAATTCTTAAGCAATGTGCAAAAAATCTCAACAAAGTTTTGATAAATTCTTCAGTTTAAATGTGTTATCTTATGGCAAGTGGACAGGCTGAAAATGACAATCCTACAAAACAGAATCTACAAATAAGCACCATGATACCTGTATAAGACTAAGGACAGTCATGTGAGAACTTGGCCAAGGTTCATATTGACAAAATTTGTTATTTAGAAACAAGCAGAAATGTAATTTTCTAGATGGAGGTAGAAATTGCTCTTTTATAGTACTAGAGCCGACAGTATATTCCACTATATTCTATCCTGAAATTTCAAACATACTTACAACTACTATTCTTAATTTCTATTAGTTGAATAATTTCCTTGACTTCAGAGAGATTTCTTCAATAAGGCATGAGAAGTATGAGATTAACTATTTGACAGATTTTACTAGTGTTAACATTATACTTCTAAATCAACAGGTTTTGTTTTTCTGTGTATGCTTTGAAGTGATACATAAGCAATAACACTGTAAAAAACCTACATACACATTATAAATAAAATAATTTAATTTTCTTCTCTATGACCTTTTTTAAGAACAAAGCTTGAAACATTTCCTAGGAAATTTGTGACAGAAAAACTACCTTTTACTAAAATGTTGGGTTTTCAGATGGATTACGGTAACACAACAACTTTCAGTAAATCTAAGATTTTACAAGAATTCCGAGTCAAATTATCAACAGCGTTTTATAAGGTGTGAAAGCACTGTCCATCAAAACCACTGCACACCTGGGAGACGCACCATGTTTTACTTGTTTGGACGCTGATATTGTCAAGATTGGGCTGACAACAAAATACGAGTTCTGCGGTGATTACCTCTGTTGGGTGATGAGGATCATTCTGCCCTTGCACTCCGTGGGGAGCGAACACACTTGGCGGGACGTGGGGTGGAGAAAAGAGCTGAACACAAGGCAGAGGTTGAAACCCTGATACTCTGCTATTGATGATGACACGTCTGGATGAGATGAGCCTTGAATCAAGGGAGTGGAAACAGATTGTCAGGTATAATGACAGGAGAACACTCTATGGGGTAGAAAAAATATAGAGTGAGGACCAGCTTTAGAAAGAAAAAAAAGGTGTTTCACCATCCAGAAGTATTGCAGCAAAAGCACAGAAAAGACAGATTTATACGTCATGCTTCAAGAAGGGTGCTATTTATCTAGACCCCAAGCTTGCCTGTAGGGAAGCTGGATCCTGTTTATATGCAGAAACTTCTGTTTTTACACAAATGACATTCTGCAATGTGACCCCATTTTCCTTTCCTCTCTACAGATGATAATAAAAATGAGAAGGACAGAAATATGAGGAAAGGCTTGTGTGCTAAGAAGCTTGAGCTGATCTAATGAAAACCTTACAAGACTGACATAAGCAATAAATCTGTTATTAGAACAGCACAAACAACAAAAAAGCCAGTGCAACATTGGCACTAAATCATTGAATGCTTAAGTTAATAATTAAGTTTCTTTGGGCAGTGTATAAAAAAGAAATACTTCTGCTAGTGGCATAGAATACGGGAAAGGGAAATATTTTGGTGACTATAGAGCATGCTTGCAGAACCTATAAAAGAAGGAGTGTTTAATTGCATCTAGATAGCAGCTGAATCCAAGTCTCTGAAAGATTACTGGAAATATGCTTGATGAGCAGTGAAATCTGGTAGTGACCCATTTATCTAGATAGTTGAGCCTCCACTGAATCCATTCATAGGAGAGGAGATAGTGCAACATTTTACTGCCAAACCTGAACAACCAAGACCTTCAATACTCACAAACAAGTCTGGATTCTTGTCATCTGTTTTACTTCTGCCACTTGTACAGTCTTCTCTGCATATCTCTGCTGATATTTACAACCCTGCACACTGTTCCTGATTCCTCTCATTCCCCCCCTCTGCTGACACCGCTTTTCGGCTGCTCTGGCCAAATTTCCTCTAATTCTCCTTGCACCAGGAGGATTCCTAGGTTTAACGGGCTTTTAATGACTACAGAAGTTGCCTTGCTCAGTGACTCCAGAAGGGTCACTCTCCCCAGTGAGAACTGCATGCATTGAAAAAGTGGGTACAAAATGTAAACAGGCAGAGAGTGAGAATGTAAAATTTAGAATTGCTGCACAGTGTTTTTTCAACCAAAAAGAAAAAAAAAAAAATCTGTTGGAGAGATCCCTTGAGTGTTTGCATGTTTGTTGGTTTTCTTAAATGATTCTCATTCCTCATTCCTTTTTCATTCAGACTACACTGCCCCCTACACAAATAAGGTTATTATCTTTGTTTTAACTTTGTAAGATGACAGTATGCTTTAGATGCAGCAACAAAGTATTTTCATAATATGTTCCATCATTTACTTAGGAAGGATCTTGCCAGATATTTATTGATTCTTGTTTCAGTTTTATGCTTGCAATTCTGTCCTGCCACCTTTTATTGAAAACATCTTCTGTCCCTTTTCCATATCCATATTCATGTATCTTCCCTGTCCAGTTATATTAGAATATATGTGTGTATCAGTTAAACTTGTAAATGGTTTATGTGCTTATGCCTGAAGGCTTTCTAGGATGTTGCTCATCTATACAATATTGAAAGCAGTTCACAAGCAATGACAGTTGCATACACAGCGGTATTCATTTCAGTGGGAATGCAGGCACGCAAAGAGACTTATATACACCTGATAGAGACAAAAATCAAGAAATTAAACATTGTCTCTTTAAAAAAACAACAAAAAAAAACAAAACAAAAAAAAGCCCAAAAGCAGCTACAAAGGCTTCTCTGCTGCTAGGAGCAGAAAGAAGGGCTGAGCTGAGGTTCCCCTGCTGCCTCCCCGTGCCTGCTGAGCGGCTCTGGGGATGGTACCAGGGCATAGGACACTGCAGGCTCCCTCCTCCCCTCCAGCTCTGCTCTGCCGGGAGCCCACGGCTGCGCAAACTGTCTGCAGAGCACATGCCCTGGGTACAAACACACAGTTACCACTGCGGATTTACACCTGAGAAGGCACTCTGCGCAAATGTGGGAGCGTCTGACTACAGTCACTGAACTAGAAGGTGAAAACACTCGTCAGACATGTTTTCTTGGGATTCTTCCTCACCCTGTGTCTAGAGGTGTGGTGTTGATGTCCTTTCGTTAGTTAATCTGCAGCAGTATGTCCTGCACTTTAAGGATCACTCATTTGCCTAGGTCACAAGAAGTCTGGAATTTCTGTTCATTACAATATGGCAACCTAGAAAAGAAACCCATTTACATATTCTGTTCAGAACACTTTAAACATATATAAGAAGGGTACTTTTGGTGATTTTTTAGAGTACTGTAAATCCTTATTCCGTAAAAATATATTTAGCAGATTCATTATTAATGCTTGAAAAATCTTAGCCTTTCTCAATAACAATTATTCATCTCGCATTCTTTTACACAACAACAATTACCACAAATAAGCAAATAAATGAATTATATAACCTTCTAGTGAATGGCAACTTCAGTTGTCAGAGATTTTCCAGGAAATAGCCCACCTTTCTTATACACCCAGCTATAACACTGCTTCTATTGGTACTAACATTAATACATCATGAACAATTTACTATCTATATTAAAAGACGCTATTATTCTTGCTTATATTAATACTAATTTGCTTTTTCAAAGCAAATATGGACTTTGTTAACTGATAGCAAAGTGCACTGGATTGGTTAAGTGGTACTAAACTTCCAAGGTTCACATTTAAACTTTGGGCCATCAGAGGTTCACAGCTTACAGTCTGAAAAGCATTGGATCACTTAGCTTAATCATATTTTTCTCTCAATAAAGTATTCTAAACCATACATGATTTCTATGGTTGGGTGATGTTGAATATGAAGATTTGAGGGTCACTGCAGTTGGGATTAAATAGCTCCAAGGAGGCCCCATCAAGATTTGGAGAAACCATGAACTGATCAGCTTTTCTTACTTGGAAATGTTGGTGATATTTGATGCATAAAACCACATGCAATATGGCTTGATATGGCAGTTGTCCAGTATCTAAAATGCCATCTTCATAGCTGTCTTGGCCAGCTGGTAATATTGCTTCTTTGGAAGCGATCTCTGAACAGACACAGGTATGCTAAAAAGGGAACACTGCCAAACATCTGCTATTCACATTATTCAAATACTCTTTCTCCCTGGTACATTATCTTTCATTAGAGAAATCATCCCCTTCGCATTCACATGGTCAGTGCATCTGTCTCACTCTATTTCTGGCTCATTGAGAAAAAACATCTTGGTGCGTTGCCAAATTTAAAAAAAAAAAAAAAAAAAAAGGAAAATAAACCATGCAAAAGTCTTAATCAAACCAAGAAAATAAATCCCTGTTGTCATTATAAGTACAAGGACATTCACTTTTACAAGAGTTCTCTGTGCTTTCTGGCATAAGGTAAGAAGTTGGAAATGGAAAGAATGGCTTTTTTCTGAAAGTGAACGTTATTTGTGTAATTTTTATTTTGTTTAAAGCTTGCGAGTCCAGAAAGTACAGACACAACGGGGGGTGTAATCAGCTGCAATACTGAATCTTACGAAGTGTAAGCTTTTAATTTACACTGAATTTCACTTTGTTCAATGGATCCACCTGCAGGCCATATTCAATATGTGCAAACACACACCAGCACTGAGGCTTTAGATTGCGACACTAAAGCAGAACTGAACTCAAATCCTGCCGTTTCCTAAACACTGTGCGAAAAATAACTGAAGCACTCAATTGTAAATGCCAAAATGTAGATAATAATATGTCTTTTTTTATAGATTGAGACTGGAACATCTCCACAGCCGGGTCTTCTTTCAAGTCCATGTTTGTACGGTGTTTACTAATGCCTGCCCTGACTCAGGCAAACCCTCTGGGCTCTAATGTAAATAACAGTAGCAATATGTGGAATTCTCCTCTTTCTCTGTTTGGGCAGTGTTATTATGGAACCGCAGATGAGGAAATTAGGAAAAGGTATCTATCGCAGTTGTCATGTCTTCTCTAAACCATTTGAATGTGCTCAGCAGCATTCCCAAGGCACATCCAAATTAAATATATAGAAATGCATTATGAAATCCACATGATGCTGCTTGAACAGCCCCCTTGGCAATTAACTTACAGCTGCACTTGCTTTTCATAAAATCTACAGCATTAGCTCCAGAAACCAGCAAATATTTTGCAATCCAGACTGAAGGACATCATGGACTCACATTCTAATGCCTGACTATTTTTCAAAGAGAAAAATTTCCTTCTACACATTTTGCAGCACTCCAGTATTTGCACTAGAGTGTCCCTTGCCTTCATGTGAGATGAAGCATGATACTGGAAGAGCTTCATTCACAATACACAAATGAGAGGAGGAAACCAGTGGCTATCAGTTCACAGCTTAGCAAAATCTGATTGAGATTTCATTTGCTGTCACCACAGAAATGTTTAGCCGAAAGATGACAGCTATCCCTGTCAGGTAGCAACTGCCCTTTCTCTTCAAATCTGGGTGGCTGAGGGTTATGCAGGAAAAGTCACAAAGAGTCTTATTACAATGACAAGTTCAGCGCCAGGTCCCCTGCAAAGGGACGTTGTTTTCCCCTTCTTAAACCATTCTAAATACAGAATTTGAGAAGGGAACTTTTCAGTTTCCAAGTTCTTAAAAGCAAATCTAACCTTCATGGTTTTAAAGCTATTTCACCTTTTTCTAGCATCTCCATAACCGATTTATTACAATTTTCCTTTATCTTTCACGAGGGAAACCTACTAATCTTTCCCTTGCCTCTTTTCCTCAAGGAAAAGGCTCAGTTTACTCATTAATTTGATACATAAATGACTTTACTGTGCCAAGAAACTGGTCTTGCAAACATACTACGGACATTTCTGCACAATCACTAGACTGCAAAACCAACCCAAAAAGAGAAAAAAAATCATCTTGCATCGTCAAATATTAAGTTAATGAAAATTTTGACAAACAGCCATATGATGACATGAAATTAATTGCCGTGTGTGTTTTTACGAGATATTTTTCCTTTGTAATTAAAAACAAGTTTATACGTCAAAGAAAATTATATGAAGAAATGAAGTGGAATTAAGTTAATTTTATATTACAGTTGAAAATGCAAATTACACTCCCTTGATGTAAATGATAGTCTCTTTCCAGGGCCACCCTTGGTAGTTCAGAAGCAAAAATTAAGTTTGAATTTTGCAGGGAATTCTCATAGACCAATTGTCAGTATTATTTATTAAGACAGTAGCTGTAGTGCTAGGCAAAAATTGCATCACTTCTGTGCTTCAGAAAATCTTCCTAATATATGTGCCCAGATCAAGAGGATCAAGAAACATCCAAAACAATCAGGCACAAAAGGACACAGACAGTATTAATAAGAACAATATTGTAATAACGAGAAACGTGCTTAAACTAAATTTCTTTTTTTTTTCTTTGCCACTCTTGCAAGAAACTATGAGGACTTAACACAAATAAATAAAATAAAAAATTCACAGTGTACAATTCCAGCAAAGAAAAAGACTAGGTCCTAACAGTTAGTAGACAATTCCCTACCAGGTACGTTTGCAAACTGAGGGGCTGAGCACAGCTAAGGGAAAATGGAGAAATGTTCTTTTGTATGGTCTGGTTTCAGGCATTTTCCTTTGGGAAGTCACAGCCTTCTGAAACACTTTCTAATACTTGTTTTGCAACATATGGTTTGTGAACATTCAGAAGAAAACAGCATAACCTGCAAATATATGTCATTTTTAAGAAGGACCATGTGTGCAATTAGGAGATGCCCAAAAGAGTTAAGTGGGGTTTAAAAGCAATGCCAATGCCTTTGGGCTAGAAACTTTGGCACCAGTTGAACCAGAAAAAAGATAATCTTGATTAACAGTGCCTCCAAGGCAGAGACAGAGGGAAAGCGCTGGTGATGCTTAGCAGCGCTGCTGCAAGGCCTGCTGGCCAAAGCCCAACAGAGACTAAGTTACACTCGTTTTTGAGGTGTGACACGTATTTCGCCCTGAAACACTCTTTTGGGATTATGCATAAAGACATTAGTTCTTGCTGCCCTCCGTAAGGCTCCCAGGGGACCGCATGGTCTATAAAAGGCTCTGGAACAACTACGGGAGTTTAGGAAACCTCTGGTACCCATGCAGAGCCACCCATCACTCCCACCTCCAAAGCACAGGATTATTACTTGGGCTACTAACAATTAAAAAGAGAGGAGGAAAAAGAACATTTACAGTCATTCTCAATAGAAATACAATGACACCATCTGGAGAACAATAAAACACTTTATAACTTACTCTAATCCACTGTAAAACCGATGTTATTCATTGATTTAGTCTTTTTTATTACAAATCACAAAATAGTCCAAATATTGTAACTACTTGTTTCTATTCAGCTTAGGATCTTACTTCTTTGCTGAAAGATTCAAATGCCTCCAAGGAGTGCTTACCCACCTATGACTAACTTTTTCTTATCTTATTCCTAAAGGGAGAGGAAAAAAAATCTGGATTCAGTCCAGGGCCGAGTTCTGCTGTTTTAGATGATATCTCTGCCTCCTTCCAAGGATGGCTGCTCAAGGAAAAGTATCAACCTCAGCCTTCAGCAGCTTAGGCCACGCGGTGATGTTTGCTGTGCACTGTCCCCCTTCCTCTTGTGTAACTCATCTAATCTGTTTTTCTCAATTTGCAGCCCACGGGAACAACTCTGCAAACTATTGATCCTGAGACTGGTTTCCGCACACCTGAAGTACAACCTGTAACTGACATCTTCTCAGCTGAAAGAACATGACCGTCTCCATTTCTATTCATTTTTTTCCCCCATGCAGTAAAATTGCCATATGACTAGCTATTACTCCTTTTAGCTGGCAATTTCAGTGACAGCTATTTGCCCACTGAAACTAGATTAATTCACTTATTTACAAAGTGTATCAAAGAGACATCAGTTTCCTGAAGAATCCTAGTGACCACTAACTCAGGCTGGCACTGAATCAGTGGTCAGACACAACAGCTCCATACTCACTGCAATGAGCTTGTTTTTCAGTATTATTCTCTCTCTCTTTTGGAATGCCTTCACCTATCTCAGGGAATACTTATATCCAGGAAAACGACATACAGGTTTTCAAAAAGGCTTATTTTACTCCGAAACAGACTTCATGAACACATCACTGGAGATACGTGTTTCCCAAGTGAAAGCTGAAATAAATGCTTTTGCCTTTTCCTCTAAATGCCAGTCGGGAGATGACAGATGGTACTTACAATTTGAATAATTTGTGAGTGCAATTTTGTGAAGACTGTGGTTGGATGGGCAGTTATAGGCCTGATTTTGAAAATAATCTTTTTTTTTAAAAGAATCAGAGTAGCACTTCAGCATATACCTCATTTGAAAGCTATTCTCTCTCCTTAATTCAGTCAGGTTTAAGCATATGACTCAAGTTAACTCTTACTGAAGTGTTTCCTTGATATTCTTTAAAGAAATATTTACAAATCCAAAATCTACTTATATTTTTCTAGAGTATGTTGAAAACTTACTTTTTATTACCACTTCATTATTAAATGAATCAAATATTGTCATGGCATTATACCAGAAATACTAGGGACCCTCCTCAACTTCAGATAAATGTAAGAAGCAATCATCACAGGCTTTCATGTAAGTCAAATTTTTAAAAAAATCCCAAATTCTCCATGAATTATCTAACAGTGCTTTTCTTCATTCCCCCAGCAATACAGTGCTGATCTTTTTTATAATCCAGACAGGAAATATGCTCTAGATTAATTTGGCCAGTCTGTACTGAATAAACTTTTTTATACTTTCTCCAGCACTTCATTATCAGCATTATCGAGGCAAAGAACTACCATTTCTGTTTCACCTTGCAGCTTCAGTGCATAAAGCCATTCCCCTAACACTGTCTCATACACCCACATAGCACTCCCTGAAAGCTCGCCTCTTACCTTCTTGCAGCTGCTGCTGTTATCACTGAGTCACTGACAAATTGTATCACGGTAAATTGAGTTTTTATCACATTTAATTTAATTCTGGAGTAATTTCTTTTGAAGCAAACATTTCTCACATCTTGATAAAGCATGCCTTCTGCAGAGCAGAACTCCTATATTGAAGCACAAATTGAATGTATTGAAGAGCGCTGGACTTGTTCAGAATACCACATTTAAAGCACATAGCGTAATGTTACTTTTACTCTAGCAAAATTTCATACTCTGCATTATAACAATTGCCATTTTTTATACAAAGCCTTCCACAGGAAAAAAGACTTATTTTGGTGTACAGGTGGTGATACTATTTTTTTCTCAACTGGACTGTTACTATGGTCTTGTATATGCTGCACAGCTTTCCTTCTGATTTGCTCTACTTGCCATCTCCAGGTGAAGAACAAATGTGTTAGCTCTATCTGTCTCAATTACTGCCTTTTTGAGGGTAGCAGATAAGATTTATTAGAGCCATGACGTTACTACAAGTAGACAAGAAAATAAATTCCCTCTCATTATGGTATATCAGGAATACACACGCACCTTAGTCAGGTGCAAAATAGCAAGAAACACGCGTTGTTCTGAACAGAAACCTATTCTTCAGCAAAAGATGGTAACACTGCTCAATGCCTTTATCTTCCTTTGGTAATAAGAAAGTCTTAACCCTTGAGCAGACCCCCACTCCTTTTCAGTGCATGAAAATGCTTTTAGAAGGAAGACTTCATTTGGAAAATACCTACAGTTGAGTGGTTGTTCTTAGTATGGAAAAAATGTCAGTGACCATCCTGAGTCAAACAGAAATGCAGGAAGATGGGAATATGCACGCCAGGCACTCATCTGCTTGGACGGCAAGGTGAAAGAGCACCTTCTTCTGCCTTAGGTGAGGTGTCAGGGCTTAGGAAATGGGTGAGGGCTTACAGTCTATGCATAACTGATAGAAGTTTGTTTCCAGGACAATCCTAACACTGGAGGGTGGTGGAGAGAACCATGTATGTGAAAAAGGAGACTGCTACCACAGTTAGCAACCCTCCTGAACTGGGACTGCTGGTGTTCAAAACCCCACCAAAAAAAACATTCCAAGTAACTGAATCTGAACAAATTTTTGTAGATACCTTTTTCCACACACACCAGGATCACAGAAGCTTTTTCTCTAGAATTTCACTTCTGAAGAAAAGACAACTTCCATTAAAAAAACATGCAAAAAAATATCAGTGATGTCTCACAGCTACAGCTGGCTATTACGTTTGATCTAAAGTTAAGGTCATGAGGCTTTGGGAGGAACTCAAGCTGGGTAAAACATGATTTAAAAACAGAATCACAAAATAGCTGAGGTTGGTGGTGACCTCTGGAGATCCCCTACAGCACCTGCTCAAACAGGACCAGCACCACACCAGGGCGGTGTCCAGTGGGGTTTTGAATATCTTCACTGACCAAGACACTGCAGCCTCTCCAGGCCAATCCATTCCAAAACTGCTCAGAGCTCCAGGGGTCCTCAGTTGTAGGATGCATTAGAAAACAGAAAGGATTAGAGAAACAAAGAGGGCTTTTGTGATTAGCAAACTGAGAAAACATAGTATGGAAATGATAGAGAGAGCACACACACACACACCATCAAGTTATTGTTTTGACAAAGTGACTTTGCTCTCCACAGGGACACTTGATGTATTTATGTAATCAGACAACAATCTGCCTGGGACTTGATGGAGAAAACAGAGGCTTTCGTACACTGGGAAGGAAATCAGACTTTTCTCTCACTGAATGCAATTATGCAGCAATAAAATAAACATGTTTATTTTTAAAGGAAGTGACATGACAAAACATGAAGTGTGTGGTCTGTACCTTTGCCTGTTCCCCATCATGTCAACAACTCTGGAAGCAGGGCTACTACGACAGGGACAGGTAACTGTGCTTTATTTCGGATACTCTCTACTAGCTCCTAAATTCCTGTCACAGTGTGCTTAGGAAAATTATATATTTGACATTACTGATCTTCATGACAGGTCACTACAGAATTTATTCCCCACACATTCAGTATTTGCTGGTGGAGACACCTCTACATCTCTCCAAGCTAATTAATGTGAAGGGTTAGTGTCCTGATCCATTGCAAGGATACTACACAGGTTTTAAAAAAGAAATTAAATGTTACAGTACATTACATCAGCTGAAATGACATGTCCTGCTTATGTCTTTAAAAGTGACTTATTTCGTAAAGGATGGCGCTGCTGGGAAGTTACTTTATAAAACTGGCATCAGGTTTTTACATGACATTGTGATGACTGACTTGCATTAAATTTGCTCAGGTTACAGATAATTTATTTTCCCTCAACTTCCACCTTCTTTTCAACTGACAGTCAAGAAAATTTTTCTTGAAAGCTGAGACAGAGGCAGAGATGCACCCAGCCCTGACACCACCATCACCACCACCCCACAGCCCTCGCTGCGTTTCCACAGCTGGCAATAACGTGGGGCTGAACAAGAGCAATTTAACAGGAATTTAGAAACATATTTGTAAACATAAACTGTAGCCTAGGGAGGCTATGTCTCTAGCCTTCCTTTGTAATCAACCAAGCACCCTAACAACCCTCACAACAGGACTCAGAGTAAAGGCTTCTGCCCTGACGCACAACTCCACACAAGATTATTCCTCCTTCGACCATGACGAAGCTGAAGGTAATTTGACAAAGTTGCTTTTGTAACTCTACCTAGTGACCATCCATCTGAAGCGCGCACACACTCGGAGCTTGTGGATATGCACATGAGAATCTTTTATTAAATGCCATTAATTAGAATATTTCTACAGATTAAAGTCACGCCCCAGTTCAGCTAGTGAGTGCAGCAGCATACCAACAGCAGGATTACATTCAGATTCTGTTCTGATCACACAGATAAACTGGATCAGTATTTTCGGCAGTAAGATGATGGCTCTGCCACGGTTTCCCCTCTGCCACGACTCCAAAATGGATCACAGCCTGGCAGTGCGATTCTCTAGAAAGACACAGTTTAGCGTTTGCATGCCATTTTACAGGTGTGGGAAATGCACTTCATTAATTATTTCTTCCTCAGATCTCACCCATATCTGTGTAAATCAATGCAACTCAGCTGAATGCAAAGGCTTAAATCAGTGTCAAACCAATACAGCAGTGAGCCAAAAAGCCCTTGCAACCACCACAGCTCCACTTTTGACAATCCACCATAAATATGTTCACTTATTAGTACTGTAAATAAATATTTGACCTTGTCAAGTCCCACAGCTAAATGAACTCTACGCTATACATTCATTGACGTATACAACCAATTTTTTGCACAAGCTTTTGCATTTCTTTTGTGCAGAGGAGGTGAGATTGTCATTGATTAAACAATAATCTAACAACAGAACAAGGCCTGACAGGACCGATTGAACTCAGAGAATCCAATGGGTTATGGATGGATTTTTAAAAGCCCACTGAAAGGCATGAGCTGAATGTCAAATTAACACATATTTAGTTTAATTTCTGACCTGGAAGAATCCCAGAAAGAAGGAAAGCACCAGTAAAGGAATATTTTTGGCTTTGTGGTTGGGTTTTATACTTTTGGTTTTTTTTTAAATATGGTTGGTAATTTAATCCTTTTTTTATTTTTTTCCAATACAGTTGGGTTTTTATATGGTGGGTTTTTTAATGCTTTAATTTAGGTACAGTTGGGTTTTATATGTTTTTTAAATATTGTTTTATATGGCTGGATTGTTAATACATTACGGTTTTTGTAGGGTTTGGGTTTTATACTTGGGATTTTTTCTACAGCTGTTTATTTTATACTCCATTTTTTATTTTTTTTAAAAACTTTTTATACATAGTTGTTTTTCATACAGTTGTTTCTTTATATGTTGGGGTTAAATAATGTTAGGTTTTTATACTTTTTTATGTGGTTTATTTTTTGCAAAACAAATATAGTTTGTACACTGTTGGCTTTTCATATTGTTGGGTTTTTACACAATTGGGTTTTAGAGGATTGTTTTTTTCCATGGTGGGTTTTTGCATACTTGGTTTTTTACACAATTGGCTTTTGCATGGTTGTTTTTTTGCACAGTTGGTTAAAATATTGTTAGTTTTTACATAGTTCGTTCTAAAGCAGTTGGGTTTTATGGGGTTGTTTGTAATACAGGGGTTTTTTTATATGGTTGAGTTTTTATACAGCTGGTTTTTACACGGCTGGTTTTTATACTGATTTTACAAAGTTGTTTTTTACTGGGTTGGGTTTTGGAATGGTTGGTTTTAACATTGTTTTAATATGGGTTGTTTCAATTACAGTTGCTCTGTTACACTTTTTTTCACTGTTGGTTTTTAATATGGAGGGGCTTTTATATAGTTGGTTTTTACATGGTTTTATTATCTTTGCTATTTAGTATGCTTAGTTTTTAATATAGTTGTCTTGTTATGCTTTGGTTGTTTAATACCGTTACTTTGTATACTGCTGGATTTTCATGCCGTTAGTTTTTATAGGGTTGTGGGCTTATATGGTTGCTCTTTATAAAACAGGGTTTTTACCTGGTTGGGTTTTATACATTTTTTTTTTTTAAACTTCAGTTTACATTACAACTGGGGTTTTTTATGGTTGTTTTTTTAAATGGTTGATTTTCAGTGCCATGGGTTTTTTAATGTGGTTTGGTTTAGTGCAATAAATTTTGATATGGTTGGTTGCTTAAACAGAGTTTTAAATTATTTCTTTATATTTTTGCTTTGTATATTATTCTTTTTTGATATGGTTTTGGTTTTTTATACATATATGTATATACTTTGGATGTTTAATATGGTTGGTATTTATACTGTTGGCTTGAATTATTTTAAATAAAGTTGGTCTTTATACAGATCTTTTTTAATATGGTTGGGTTGTTAGACTGTTGGGTTTAATATGGTTAATTTGGGGTTTTCAATATGGTGGCTTTTTAAAAAGCTGTTTTT
Source organism: Pterocles gutturalis (assembly GCF_000699245.1). NCBI lineage: Eukaryota > Metazoa > Chordata > Aves > Pterocliformes > Pteroclidae > Pterocles > Pterocles gutturalis. Next base: position 56,370 of record NW_010122754.1, read on the forward strand.
TTTAACAAGGTTAGGTTTTTAGATGGATGATTTTTTAGATAGTTTTGTAATTTTGATACTGGGTTTTAAAATTTTTTTATATATATACAGCTGGGGTTTTTTCTACTCTTTTTAAATACAAATGGGTTTTTATAATTTTAGTTTTAATATGGTTGGATTTTCATATATTTTTTTAAATATGGTTGAAGCTTCAATTACATCAATAACAGTTGGAAGAGTTCATTTCTATACAGTGTGCATTTTGATAGCAAACTCCATAAGCTCCTCTTAAAACTTTTCCAGTCATTATTTAGAAAGATAAAAATTAATTATGTAACATAACAACTATGTTTATCTGCTGGAATAAAGTAATTTACATAATATAGGCATTTCATACATCAAACAAATGTATACCCACATACAGAGACATATCCAAAGTAACACGGATTACAAAAGAATTACATTATTGAGTATACACCAACCGGAAACACATCAGGACTACTGATAGTGACATTATTAAATTCTTTCCATGTCAGTGCTACGGGGAGAGACCAGCCCTGTGCAATCCTAGTACAGTAGGCACCTGTTTTCCTCCTTTCTGCCTTTGGAGAGCGACTGAAGGGTATCTGGTATGTAACTAACCCACTACTCATGCTCAGAAATGTGCAGTCTGCTCTAATCTCAAAATACATTTTGAACCACCCAGTATGGATCGGTATCTTATGGTCAAACTCAGGCACCTTAAAACTAGTCAGTGTTTCAGCTTCAATACTTAATGAGAAACTTAAATTATCATTATAAGTTGGCATAATATAGGGATCAATTCATTTGGAATCAAAAAGCAAGGTTACATCTGCAGTAGAGGTTATTAAATAATTTAAATGGAAAAAAATTCACACATTCTGCTCATGGGAAGTGAAAAGTGAAAATTTTTAAAATGTAGATTTTTGATTACTGAATTAAATGATCTAGAATAGAAAACCATAATGTTTAAAGAACAGGAAACTTGGTTTTAAAAGACAATCCTAATTTTAAATTGTTATTTGCACATCTGAAAGCTGTTGCTATACACCTAATTAATGAGCCCTATCTATCTGAACATCTGTATTTCACTCTTCATTTATTTTCTTGCTCATCCACTGGGAGAAAAAAACACTCAAAATATTTAAATTACTATCCAGCCAGTAGATAAAATAGCAGTTGTCTGGTAAAGGATCGATTACTATATGTGTGATTTGCAGCTGAATGACCTTCTGCCAACACCTACTTTGTCTTCTACACCATCAGCTCATAAAGACAATATGTCGTATATTCTAAGGTATGTAAAATCAATTTGACTGCCTCAGAGTGGAACACCATTGACATTGTTCAAATGCTACACTAGAAGATGCTCTGGATAAACTGGTAAAGTGAATATTGGTCATAGCTGGCTACTGCAAACTATATATTGGGTGAAACAACTTATTGTTCATTGCCTTCATTGCTATTAAATAGGAGATATCAGCAGGCTCTTCTTGCCATTCTACCATTCTAGACCACAGACTCTTTAAGAAAGAGATGTAGGTTTTAACTACAATGCACATAGTGGACTGGGGGTGGGTTTTTTAATATTCTCCCATTTGAGTGCAATTACTGCACCATTTTTGCGTAGTTACTGAGCACAGACCACAGTCTGCAGTCTTGGTGGGGTGGGTTTTTTAAATATTTTTCCATTTGAGTGCACCATTTTTGCGTAGTTGCTGAGCACAGACCACAGTCTGCAGTCTTGGTGGAGACAGATCCTGACACTGCAAACCTAACAGTCCCTTTGCCATCCTCAGCAGGAGTCTCTTACTGGTGTGCCTCATTGATATTTAAAATGCTATAAACAAGGGATAAATGTTTGACAAATATCTCCGGAATGTATTAGAAATGCTTACAGATAATGAAACAAAATTAGCCATCACAATAATATCAAACAGGAGAAGAAAAAGTGGTTTTACGGATATTAAGCAGAACTGTAATACTTGCAGTGCTCAAAACAAAAATGCATCAAAAGAAGAAACTTAAACAAAAACGAGTCACATTTTAGAAGCATATAATCCTGAACTCTATGTTTAACAGTGTGTATGACAGTCTATCATAAACTCAATGCCATACATGAATGTACTTAAGGACCACTGAAACAAACATCAAAACATGCTATTTCATTTTGACTTGGTTAAGTTTTCGTACTTACTCAATTCAGTAGGCACATGCATATTTTTCACGTTTCAGTGAAAGCCTGACATCTCTCATTTAATTTCTTCTAAGCCTACAGTAATGAAATGAGTCTACTGCCAGAATTTTTCAGACACTGAGTGACTGAATTGTAATACCATAAAAGTTTGGAAAACATCTACCAAGAGAATTCACTCAGTTATCTACCAGCTACCAGGAAATGAACACAATCAAATGGCTTCCAGCAAGGAGCAATCCAATGGAGATTATTTTTTCTTTTTGCATGGGAAACTAAAATGTTACTGAGCAGTAGAGAGGACTGCATGCTCTTGGCACCAGCTCCAACCATTCCATATCACCGCATCTCAGGATGTCAGCTGTTTCCTCTAGTTTCCCTGTGCATGTCAACTTCAAGGAGTCCAATCATGTTCTACAATCCAAAGTACTCCATCTATTTTGAAATATTTACTCATGCAGATTTATATTGAAAGTTTTAATTTGCTCAATGGATAGACATAAGTTAAAGAAGAATCATGTAATTTGCAACCCAGAAGATGACTCCAAGGAAATACTTAGTACCAAATAAAATGTTATATTCCTATTCCAGCCATGCCACTTCTAAATGGTTTTGTTGTTCAATGAATGCCAGTCAAAAATATAAAAATAATCACAGTAAAAAAAAAAAAATCTCACTATTGAGGCTTTCCTAAGCACATGTTCAAGAAACACTAAGGCTTTCATCGAAACACAGGCATCAAGAAGCAGAGATTAGGGACACAATTTAACAGTCTGACCTATCCAGACCTAATCCACCTCAGTTATGTCTGCCCTGCAGTGACATATTAAATACCTGAGCAATGTACCGTTGTGGCTACACTTCTGCTAACACTGAGTTAATTAGTTTGAAATTATTTTAAAAATATGATCACATTCTAGTGCCCTTATAGGGTAATTTAGCTACCTGTCTAAAATAATTACATGTTGTGAGGTTAAGAGGCCAAAGACTGAGCATGCAGCAATATGACAGTCCTATTGACGCACAGCTGTCTGATCCAAATATCACCATGTATGTAAAAGCCTAACTGTTTGACATCTTATAAAATAAGTTTTATGGAAAAAATGCTGACTATGAAAATGTTTCACAGGAATGTATTAAATCTGTTGACATTTTTATGGTAAAAAAGCCACAAAAGTAATTGTTTTCATTGAAATGTTTTGTTTCAGCTTTAAGATTTTGATTATAAATTGCACGAGGAATTATATTGAAAGAGTTGCAACAAGAAAATTCAAGACAACCGTACAACAAGAATTCCTGTAATGACTATATTAATATTTCTGAAAGTTTGTTTTCATTCTCATTGAATGTGAAACAAAAATTTTGCTGTCAACCATCACGTGAAAAGAGAGAAGAAAATGTAGAGTCTAAGTTACCATCAGGTCAAGACAGAGTAAGTTTTTACATACAGACAATCTGTTCATTCCCTATTTGTACATCATTTAGTTCCATTACAGTCAGTTTATATGTTTTTTAGGCAGTATAGAACCAGTTCAGCCAGAAATTTACTGTGATACACTAACTGGTGAAATTCCTAGGAAACACATTCAAATAAACTTGTACGAAACTGTTAGATATACAGATATCTATTGAGAAGCTATAGCTTCTTGTTTTTGTTCAGTCACTTGATCTATTTGGATTCAAACCTCTGTCCAGCCCCTCACCAGTTTCACTAGAAATAGGCATTTTGTGTTACTTATTTACCTAATACTTTGGTCTTGATTTTAAAACTTTATTTTTGTTTCCAGGATAATGTTTTTGCTGAGTGTATTTTATTTCAATTAACAATAATATGCAGCAAAGCTGCTATTATTAATTCCTAATATATCATATAGAAAAAAATGAAAGAATAAGTTGTTTTGAAAAATTCTGTCAACGGGTGTTTTATAAATATAAAGGTATACTGCTATCAGTAAATGATATGTCTGTTTTTTTAAGATACCTCTAAATCTATTTCTTAACAAGTTAGGTAAAATATAGTTTGAGAATAATATAACAATCTACAAAAACAGAACCTGATGTACATATGCAGACAGAACTATTACTGAACTATTTCTCTGACATATCTTATTTCTTAAATGTAGAGTAACTTAAGCAACCAAATTCTCTGTGCAAAGCCTTACAGTATGTGATATTTTAAAGAATATTATATATAGCCATTCACGATCAAAATGACATTCTAATTCTGCGAAAAGAAGTCATTAGTATTATAATTAAATTGTCACTCACAAAGTGGCTAATGCGGTCGCTAGAAGCAGCACCAGCACAGTTCTGCTGTGTTTAGTCGATTCCCTCCTCCAGTCAAGATTTTCCATATTGACCTTCAGTGAAGGATTCAGCAGTCATTAAACCCCCACATAAAATTCATCAGTCCCTTCAGACCTTTTGATATGACACCAGTTGAACACTGCTTTGGAAAGAGAAGGCACTGAATTTTCAGTCTCCAACCCAGCAAAAGAATACCAATCTCTTGGTCCTCTTTGGACTTTATCATCATCTAGGGACTTCCAGCAGATAAAGTGATGGAATAAAAAAAGAGCCAATTCACAGTAATGCAACACAACTCAAAGCTTTGTCACACAGAAATAGACCTCAGCTATAACTTCCCCGTCCTGTAATCATGCGCTAAGACACTGTCTTTGCTACTTGACAGCTAAAAGTACAGGGAAGCAGCTTCCATCTACCATTTCTTTAGATTAGAAAGATAGGCAGGTATCAAAGCTACTGTATGTGTCCCTCAGCCTTTGACATCAATCTGTTTGTGCATATCGGGATTGAATTTCCCCATAATTTTAGAACGGACACTTGGGTACATTAACAAAATGAATATGATCATAAGCATGAAATACTACCCTGATAATCATTTGCATTCTTGGTGTGTTATCTTGCTCAAGTTACACTCAATTTTTCAGGGTTTTATAATTCAACTGTAATATTCATGGTAGGCTTATCTTGACATGCAGATCCAGCCTTTGGCATCAATCTGTTTGTGCACATCGGGATTGAATTTCCCCATAATTTTACAACGGACACACTTGGGTACATTAACAAAATGAATATGATCATAAGCATGAAATACTATCCTGATAATCATTTGCATTCTTGGTGTGTTATCTTGCTCAAGTTACACTCAGTTTTTCAGGGTTTTATAATTCAACTGTAATATTCATGGTAGGCTTATCTTGACATGCAGATCTCTGCAGGAAAATGTTTTATACATTTTCATAACCGATAGGAGTTTAAGAAACTGAAGAGCAGATGTGCTCTTTGCAGTACTTTATTTATTCTCTTAGAAATGCTTGTTTGAAATACCTTATATTTAGGGGCTTGAGAATAAAGCCAGCATAAGAACAGCAGAGTTTATTCTCCTGCCCTTGCAAAGCTCAAGTACAGCCGTTGAATTACAATGCGAGAGGGAAATCCTGGCCCATTAGGTGAATGCCAAAACTCTCACAACAACTGCTTGTTTGCAAATGGTCCCAGTTACCACCCAGTACTGTAGCCCGGTCTGTTCATTTGCATCTCTCTTACCTAGTGACTCTATGCCATATCAAGTCATAGCCTGTATTAGACACTGATTTCCATAGAAATACCAAAAATATAAAGTATTCTATTTTCCTGAAGTTCTATTTGGAGAAAAACAGCTTTTCAGAACAACAACAAAAAGGAACCTATCTTTGTCTTACAATGTTCATTTTAAATGCAAGTTAATACTTCTTTTAAAATAAATTTTTGTCCCCAAGCTCTGTTCCTCATAAAATAAAAGTCCACAAATTTTTCATCTGCCTTGATTTTCATTCACATATTTAGTCATATTTGTCTTTACAAGGTTAGCCAGGTGTCTAATTAATTCCCAGTCCACAGCAATCCATCTCAAATAGGTGTTTGCAGTTTGGAGGGTTGTGAAAGTACTGCTTAGAAAACCACAAAGCTGACATGAAAACACACACAGAAGGGTGAAAAAACAAAGATTTAAGTATTAATATACACCACTGGGTTTCAGTCCTATTCTGTACTATCAGTTGTTTCCATAAATATAGGAAAATCATCCAGCTGTAAACTAATCACAGCAAATTGACTTTCTAGGCATTGCTCCACCACACATATAGCTGTATACGACCACCTACGTCAGCGCACATCAAATCTGACCATTGCTCACAAGCAAACAAGCAACACCACCATATTTGTGTAGCAAATGTTCTGCCAAATGCTGGGGGAGCATGAATGATAGCATGTAGGCAACAAAGATTTTGAAAAAGGAATTTTTTTGTGGAGGTTCTTTAAAAGTTCTTACAAGCTTTACAGCTTTTACAGTTCTCACTGAGTTTATTTTACCAAAAAGCAATTCTGAAATAAAGCAATCTCAGCTATCAGGTAAGGAAACAGAAGGAAAGAACGATCAATCACACAGGCTATACGTTGTGGGTTAAGCACAGAATACTTCTCGTAGCTATCAGAAATGTAGACCTAATACAGTTCCTCCAGCATATCAAAAGTCACTCTCCAAATTAACTATTTCAAACCATGGTCTCTGTAAAAGCCTTTCATTTTACCTCTGCAAGTAGTTAATAAACTGATTTTTCACAATGACTATGTAACAGTAGAAAAAGAAGCATTTTCTAAATGCCACTTACCCAGGGAATAGCCAAGACTGAGTAGTCTGAATGAAACACAAGAGGGCTTGTGAAATGCAATTTCTAGAAATAGGAATAAAAGCCAACTTGTGAGATAGGCAAAACTGTTACTGAACTTCTGCTCATTTTATAGAGATAATTTCAAGTCAGAAATAAACAAACAACACAGGGGAGTCTGCTGGAAGTCTCCAACACCACGGCTATATCGAGTACTTGAGATATTTCACAATATGCCAGCAGGACTCACCTGCTGAAGACATGGTTTGAATTATTTTCCCAGAATCAGTCTGGATAACCCCCCATTCTACCCAAGGCACACCACAATGTGATGTAAAGTCGACATTTCAGGGATTCAGAAGTGCCATTTAAAGACAACAACAAAACAATAAAAAAACCCTAGAAAACAAGATACTACCGTGAAAGACAGGACTGTGCTAATACCAAGGTGCTTGTTTTTCAAATGATCTAACTTCCAACTAAATAAATTTAAAACAAAAACATAAATTCCTCGCAACTTCACTACTCTGTTCTGTCTGATAGTATTCAGGACCTTATGTCTCAGAAAGCCCGGCATATTAAGTGAATAACATTTATTTTATGTTTGTTTTCTCTACAGGAGCTAAAGGATATGCCTTAGGAAATAATTCTTTTCTTTTCTTTTGTTAGGATCTTTGATTTTGATTGCCTTTTGGCCACCTTTTGTTTTACTTTTTCCTCTTCTTAAAGGGCATTTACTTATGGCCTTTGCTGAAGGCTGGATACTGGTGCTGATGGAGCATAGTTCCAGTATTATAAGGTAACTAATACTATTTGAGACATGAAAATTTTTCAATTTTTTTTTTCTTCATTCTCTCTCTGTTTCCAGAAATAAATGACAGCTCATATTGTGTGTAGGTTCCTGCTCATGACAGTCCAAGCTGCTAACAGATTGCTAATTTGATAACTGATCTATTAAAAGATCTTGAGGAGACAATTTCCTCTTGCTTTCAAACTACAATTTGGGAAACTTATTTCCTGACATTGAATCATTAATAGTATAAATTACTGCCGCGGTACCTAAAGAGATAATGTTCCTTAAATTGGTTCCACACATTCACAAAGTACTTGGATCTGCCTCCTCATAACCACCGCCAGGATCAGAACGTACCATGTTATGATGCTGGGACGCTATCCCACATCAGGGAAGTTTTCTATGTGTGAGGAGAACAAAACACACCAACTTATGGTCAAAAGAAATAAACACAACCTACGAAGTTGACAGAAGAGAACAGTGTGGCAAATGTTCCTGCCTACCAGATGTATATTTACGACCATATTTGCTAAGTTGACAGATATAGATAGAGGAGCATATACAGAAACAGCCACTGCAGACAGAAAAAAACCACTAAGAAATTAATTGTTCTCTACTGATTTAGTACTATAGGGATATTATTCTTGAAATCAGTTTGTATTATAAAATGTATCATCAGTCCTAACAAGGCAGAAGAACTTGTAATAAGCTTTTCCATCAGAGTTATATTTTTTACATAAATGTAGAGATAAGTTTCTTCCCACAACAACATAAAGTAATTATTCCTTGGTGTTGAAAAAAGCTACCACCCACTTTCTTCTCACACAGCCCAGATGAGTCTGGTGATTAAGCTACCTCAGTACATCTGTTTTCCAAGCTTGCTATTATATTCTTAGTTGTACTAATATAATTCTTAGGGTCCCAAAAATGGGGTAGGAGCCTGCTATACTAGATACTGTAGAAAAAGCAGAACGAGAAAACACTTCCTTTCCTGAAGTTGTACAGAATTGCCAGCCTATAGGAATCATACAGGATGACACAACATGTCAGACAAAGACATTCAAGTATCTCTGTTTCTAGCAGCCATTATTAGACTGCTGGGGTCTCACAGATGGAGCTGGCGGCACCAAGTTCCTGAGCTGTTACTGCTCCCCCTGCTCACCTGCTTAAAGTCCTCGGGGAAACAGGCAGGGACTGGCTTAGCAGCTCAGTTGCACCAACAGCCAAAGGTCTCCTCCCTCATCCAGCTTCTGCACCAGCCTGAAAATTACATTTTTTCTGCCTCCCTAGAAAGCATGCTACCCCGTAACACAACTGCACGGCTATGCAGCAGATGCTGTTGAGAGAAGCCACCTCTCTCCAAAGTCCCTATAGCAGCATGGGCCAATGGTACAAGTAATCAGCCAGAGCAGGTGTAGATGCCTCTTCACCCAGGGTTTATATTTAAACTGAAAAACAGTCCCCAAAATAAGAACAATAGTGATCTCAAATCCCACTTGCTTTGTAAAGTCCCCTCCTAAAACAAAACCAGTGAATCAAGAACTCCTAGCTTTCTGTCTAAATGTATTTTGAGAAAGGTAAGCTTATAGAGTGCTTAGAAAGTTAATTAATTTAATTAATAAGGATAACACATGCAGCTTGAATAATAAGCACTTGTGAGGTAAATACTTCAATTAGGCAAAGGTACAGACTCACATGTTAGCAACTCACTGACTCACCCAGTGTCAAAAAAAAAAAAAAAAAGTAAAAGTTACATGACAGACAGTGCTATATCCAAACTCTTCACTGCTCCAGTTTCTTTATCTCTCCAGCTGGCTGACACAGCACTTTAGGCTTCTAGGCATGTGGCCAAATGTGGTTTTTGAGCACCCAGGTAATTTTTAACCTGCACTAAGGTAGAATGAATTATGTTTACTCTAGCCAATATTACTTCTGTAAGACTTCTATTATTATTAAATAAACCAAGTGCTGAAATGTCAAAATTTTTCTATATGATTTTGGTATTCTAAAACAAACTATACTGCAGCAAGGAAGAGAATATTTTTTATTAACTGCTTCTCTAAAGATGATGAAATAGTAAAATGAAGGAGCTGAACTTGTAGTCTGTCAAATGATTTCATGAATAAGAAACAGAGACAAGACAACTAGAAACTGACAGTTACTCAACGGCAACGCTTGGCTGATAAAAGGTGAATTGGTCAGGAGCAAGCAACAATATTTGTGCTGGGATTCTATGTGAGGGATCATTAAGAATAAAAACTGCCTAATTCCATATCAAAGCATTTACAGACTGGAAAGGTATCTCATGAACTGCATGACACTTTGTTCCTGTGGTTTGTGAAATGAAAAGACATTCGGAATAGTTACTTTTCAGCAGCTGTCTAGAGATGGAAGTACAACATACTACAGAAAGAGGTAAGCAGCACGAAAAGAGGTGCTATACAAGAAAAGCAAACAATTGTCATCAGGTCATTTTGCTATCTCTAGTTATGTTAACTGATCCTGTAGTTTTAACTAGATGGAATGAGATAGTATGAATAAGAGAGCACATACAGCAATGTTATCAGAACACAGATAAGGCTGCAGACCCTGAATACATAACTTTTTTCAGAGACAGGTAAACGATGGGTGAGATTCAGAAGTTAAGAGTCTGAGATTCTGACCACATCTCTCACCAAAATAATTTATAAGCCTCACACTGACTTTAATGAACTGTCAAAACTAACTATGACCTAATTAAAAGGGCATTTTTTAAAGTACGTGCTTCAGAATTAAACTGGCATAGGAGAATAAAATTCAAAGAGTTACAACGGAAAATAAAGAGAACTGCCTAAAGCACGTAGCATCTCACATCTGTTTGGGTTACCATCCTGTGACTGATGACATTGGACTGTAGGCAATGAACTGTATTTTGTCAAGCAAAATGAGCCAACAGGAGAATTTGAGCAAAGACCTTTAGAACCAAGAGCATGAAGTATTATCTTCTCAGACAAAGCTGTATTGTTATGTAAGCAACATAAAGATAGCAGAAGTGTTAGCAGAAAGGTTAATCTTACTGGAGCAAAACAAACAGCCGCCTCAGAGCACAACCACCACCACGTGTACACCAAATCCATTGCTGCATCCACGCTACTATTTTAGGCTGGCTCAGGAATGCACTTCTAAAGCAAAACCTCCCCATTATTGCAACCTAGCAGGCTTTGGTGCCTATTGCAGAGTGCTCTCAGAGTGCACAAACTGGATTTCTTTTGCAGAAAACTAAATTGGAAGACAAGCCTCAAGGAACACACACTGCGGCTAACACACATCCCGTTCACGACACAAGAGCTAGATATAGGTAAGATCCCCAAACATGTATAATGTTACATGGGTCTTCAACACCAACTGTTCTGCTTTCTAGAGCCAGGGCTATCAAACCATGCTACCTGCTATGTTAACCATAGCCTACATACGCATGCAAATTGTCTCTGGCGGATCTTCCCAACACATCTCAGAGTGTACCAGATTTGGACATAGCAGGATGAAGCAGAAGTGAGATATCTCTTGAACCAGTATTAAAAACCCCAAACCTTCAACCTGAGTTTAGTAGAAAGAATACAAGTAGAAATGCAACCAAAAAATCTGGAAAGAGCTTCAAAGTCTGAGAAGAGCACGTCTGTCCCTTGTGTTTCCTCCTTCAATGGAGTTCAGCCTTGGAGCACACCCATACTGCTGCAGCTGACAGCTGGAACACTAAGTTACAACACCTAGTCTTCACTTTTTCCTGAAAGCTGGAACAGATATTAATTGAAGAAATTTGCTTGCCATTAGCTACTGATTCAAAGAATTCAAGTCCCTAACCCACAAGGAGGGACCTGAACTGTTTTAAAACCCCTTAGGCTTTCATATGAGATTTAAAACACAACAAAACAAAAACACAAACACACTCTGAAGCTAAGCCTAACATGATCTATAACGTTAATAAACTTCCAACCTGAAACAATCAAAATACTTTAACTGTGTGTAATATCTGAAAGGATTAAACACAGGTATCCAAGCTGGTCTTTTCTTTCATTCTGTTTCTTTGTTTAGGAACTGGACAGTTAATCCTTAACACCAGTATGGCTGGTTTATAGCTACAAGCTATTTCCTTTGGCCTATATTAAATGGTGTTTACGTGAGAAAGTCAATAAAGTATACCCAGGGAAAACTGAAGTATGAAAGAGATTTCTTATAATGGAAAACAACCAGTTATCATTGACAGTAATTAGTCTCCTTATTGATTGTTTCAACCCAAAGGTCAAGGGATGAACGAACCATAAAACACTTAACTATGGTGTTTCTTTGAAACTCAGATATTTCCCATATTGAGTCCTGTATTAGTCTAGCAGAGTCAACAATTCAAAAGCATGTGAAAGAGAAAATGGCTTAATCACTCTAAGGCGGCAAGGGGAAAATTTCAGCTTTGTCTTTTCTTTTTTTTGGTATTTAATTCCTACAGTAAACAAAAGCACATGGGTTAACATTATTTTAAGCCATACTTGCCTATAAACAGTAGAAATCAACTCAGCTAAATAGAAAATACAGAAAAAAAAAAATCAGTTGTTTCCAATAAACTTTCTTCCAGAAAGTGACTTATTTTTCCATTTCATTGTGCTGGTAGACACACTCAATAAGTTTAGAGACTGCAGACACCTTTTACACTGTATCAGAAAACTACAAATTAGATGAAACTCGCAGAAATGTCATATTACTTCAATTCTTTCCTTAATAAAGTTATTATTTTATGTATTACAGTCTCAGTAGTTCTGATCCTTGGAATAAAGTTCATTGTTGTTCAGACCTTTTGCTACATTCTGTAAATTTTTCTTGCCCTGACCAGAAATTGTAGCAACAGACTTTAAAATCAAATTAGAAAAGGTGGAAGAGGTGATGTAAATTATTTCTAGATGAATAGCTTGCATCTAACCACAGATATTCCAAAGGGCATCTGATGAAAAGGGTGTCCAAATACAGCAAATCCCTAGCACATTGCATACCTTTGAGGAAAAAAAAGAAAAAACAACCTAGCTGAAATATGTACAGCTAGAGTTTATTATACATTATCTGATGGTAAGGGGATGCCCTTGGACCATTTTTATACCTCAAATTCATTCGCAATATCACCATTCTTTAAAGAGAGACAAGGTAGCTCATGTTTCAGAATCATCATGTCTTCTCTTTGAGATGGCTGGATATTTTATAAGTGTTCAGAAACACCATAACATGTGCAAGTAAGTTCTGCTCTGCGGCAGCCTGCCTAACAAGGAGTTTGTGAGACAGGGTCCCAATTCTGTGGCAGTCCATCTGGCTTGTTGCCGCAACTCCCCAGCAGCCCAAGAGCTTTCAATGGAAGTTTTCTTGGGCTTCTTTGAAAGGGAATATTTTGAAAATGTCCATTCCCTGAATAACTTCTCCATCACCACTCTTTACTTCATTTTGTGAGGGAGGAGGTTTCACCTTTTTTTTAAGTATTGCAATCAATCTTCTCCCATATAAAACACACACTTATATTAAACAGTTAGTGCTCCATACTGTTTTAGCTATTCTTCTCCAAAAATTAGGAAGCCATGGAAGGAAGAGAGAACCCTCTGGTACAACTTAAAATATCAAAACACCACAGCTATCTAGAATTCACATTGTTGGACTACACAGCAGATACATTTTTGTCAGTACTTAAAATACTCTCTATACTTGTGAAAAATCAGGATCAATTCCCAAGGAAACTTTGAATAGAAAAACGATAACATGTAACACCGACTACTGTTCACACTAGCTAAGTTACTCAGATACATTAACCTAGAGGTGACAGGAGACACCTTGCTGCATATTGCAGGCACATTGCAGCAGTGACTCTATTGTCTAATCACTGGTATGATAAATTTCTGACGAGTGCTTGAGTTGCTTCTGTCCTTCAAAACCTTTGCTGGGAAACACTATAAAGATTTGCAGTTAATCTATGCCAAAGGCATTATGAAACCTGTATGTAAGTCTTTAGGGATGAGTGTTTAGATAACGCTCTTAAGCTGCTTTGTATTTCTAGTCTATTCTATGTCCTGATGCTCTCTATAGAAACAATTTAGCTGATAGAATCAATGAAAAGAGGTACAAAACTGCTGATGACACAATGCTAAGCAGCAGTTCAAATAATTTAAGATGACACAGGAAGGATTATGAGGGACTTAGCCATTGAAAATTACCAAGTGTTTGTTGGCATTCAGTGTAGATGGGTACAAAATTATCTGAGGCATTTGAAATAGCAGCTGAAGGACACAGATTTTGGACAATGTCCAGTTACAAAGCAAGCTAACTTTTAACAGGAATTGACTGTTACTGAGGAGCCATGTAGGCTAGTATTCTTTTTCAGTATGGAAAAAAAAAATTAATGAGGTGGTCTGTGTCTTTATTCAAAGGCTTAGATAAAATACTTAAACTGGGAAAATGTAAAAGTAAGAAATAAATCAATGATTGGAAATATATGATTTGAGGGTCTGTTTTTTTTAATGAGAGCTGTGAGAAAGCTGAAAGAAATATCTAATGCATAGCGATATTTCAAGGAGCATAGTTTCACTACAAGCCCAGCAAAATCTTTTTCTAGTGCTGTGATCATTTCAGAGAACATTAACTGTAGAAATTAGTATCTCTTATATAGACAATGGGCAATGAGGACCACAGGACAGATCTTTGCCTCTGTTTTCTCACTGGTATCTAGATTAGAACTGAGATAATGAGATAATAAAATAAAATTCTTGATACAGTATTGATTTGTTGATTAGAAGTAGAATTTACTTCTCTAGAAAGTATGATTTCATGGGCTGAATTGCATTGTATGAATACAATTGAAAAAAGCAATCAAATTTTAGCAATCAAAAGCAGCCCTGAGGATTTCTGCCCAAGTATTTGCTTTCTTGGGAAATGAAGCTTTTCCATTTGTACACAGACTGACTTGTTGGTCACCATTCTGGAGAGGCTTCTTGTCCCAACCGTCAAGAAACCACTAACGTGTTGTGTCCAAACACTGCTAGTCTATGCAACATTAAACCACCAGTACAGCTATTCCTCAAGAATATCCTAAATCCTGAACTTTCAGCCAAATGCACAACAGGACTTTCAACATATAGATGGTGACCTGTAATAGAGGGCAATTAAAAAATAATTTGGGAAGCTGCTAAATATGCCATCTTTTCTGCACCAAGAAAAAAATAGTACCATTTGAGATACTAATAATTATGAATTGGGATTATTTATTCAAAGAAATTGCTATAATGGATTATGAGTACGTGTCATTTTTTGCTGGATGGTTTTTGAGGAGCATATACTCTAGTCAAAGTCAGACACCAAAAATCCCATTAAATTCTGTCTCGTAGAATAGTTATGATGAAGTTAAAATCCACATTAGAAACAAGAATATTGTGAGGTCTGATGAATATGGGCATTCATCATATGTCCAAGTGACTTTTTTTAGCTCAGGGACTCCCGAGCTAAACCTCCCCCTCTTAACCTGCTCGTAACCCTGCAGCTTGAATTAGCTAGTAAAAGCTCACTGAGGAGCACATCCCTCATCCTCCCACAACCCATCCTTTCTGAGGGAAGCCCACAGAGGTGTTGTTGAGCACTCTGAAGTGCCCCCTTCTGCTCCTGCCCAGGGGCCAAACCTGCTCCTATGTGGCTGATATGGGATTTTCTTTCTTAAAAAATTACATAAATTGCTATCAAATTATCTCCGAGCAGTGAGTGCACATGGAAGATTCAGTGCTTCTAATGGCCCAACACATTACACGATAAGGAGCACTTCATGCCCTTACGGTTCTTTTCATGACACAACTCAATGCATTGTGGCTTACTTGGGTAACAGGATCAGTCTGTGAACACAGACGTTCATTGGAAATTTACACAAACTCAGCTTTCCTTAGGGTTAGTCAAGCCCAGCCATACACAGTTCCAGTGTGGCAAGCATCTCTGAAGGAGAGACAGGGCAGAGTGAGAGGACAGTCAAGGAAGCCCCTTCCCATTCCTTTCCTTTATAACTTGGCTTTAGTTCAGTTGAAAAGGGCATCATCTCAAAACATCTGCTAGGTTAGATGCTTCAGTGCTAGCAAGTTTAATGCAACCTGAAACATGATACTACAGCCAGAAGTCATCAAAATTTATAATCAAATAGACAGGTACAAACTGCATTGTAAAATTTAAAAGAACAGTTCCTGAGGACAAGAACAAAATCATAGCCAAGTTTTCAATTTGGGTAAGAAGCTAAAACTCTTAAGTAGACAACAAAAGAGCAAGAACAATATGAGATTGCCATGAAGCCCTCCTTTTTTATAAATTAAGGGGCATAACAGAACAGACAGCCAAAATGGAGTAATAGGTGATGGACTGCTGCTTTCAATACCTCTTCAGCCTCTGTCTGATCCCTAAACTATTTTGACCAAGTCAGGCTAGGGGCATCCAAACTCCAGGCTTCCTAATGTTTATTTTTTACTAGCATGGATCTTCTGAATTTTTCCATTTGTTCCTTTTTTCTTCTTGCCTTTTTTCTAGTAGACCTGCCTATCACAATACCGGTTTTGAAAAACAGTTAGAAACCTTCACCTAGAAAGAGACAACTAAAAAGCAACCCAGCTACCTAGAAAGTTTCAGGAATTTTCCTGGTCTCAAGTTTGCTGATTAATGTATATTCTGTATCTCTGTTTCCCTGGTAGAGAGACTGCAAGTGATTAGCATTAGACAGAAGCTGCATTTCCATTTCTAATTCTTTTTCTCAGAGGTGCACATGCTGATCAGAAGATAAAACTTAAAAGCAGTGCTACAAAAGCCTGTATGAGCTACATACTTTCAACTTATTCCTTTTTTTTTAATGTATCTGCAG
This sequence comes from Pterocles gutturalis, assembly GCF_000699245.1. Classification (NCBI taxonomy): domain Eukaryota; kingdom Metazoa; phylum Chordata; class Aves; order Pterocliformes; family Pteroclidae; genus Pterocles; species Pterocles gutturalis. Next base: position 72,911 of record NW_010122754.1, read on the forward strand.
TGTGCTTTGAAAACTTTCCTCTGAATAAAGACAGACACTAGAACAGTACTACTACAGGAAACTGTGTGTTCCCTTCCTCCCCAGTAACACTCCTTGGGAAATTCAATCAAAATTATTTGAGACTGAAAGAAGTGGAACAACACAGGACTACACCCATAGGTGTACTGTTGGGTACACAGCTGAACCATCTCCCTTCTACCTACCGCAGGCTCCTGGGGAAAGACCACAGGGCTGTGGTAGCAGACATGCACAAAGACTGCTTGGAGTTAGCATTAACATAATCACCTCACAGAAGTTACGAAATTCGGAAAATAATATTTCTTCTATCTTTTAAAGATGCAAGATGAAAACCCTCCTTCCCCATGTGGATTTGCTAACACAATACAACCATATTTTATATATACACATATTCTAATAGCTTGGAATAGGTTCCCCTCCTCTAGATTTACACAATAGAAAACAGACATATCTCAACTGGGGTGGGGAACATTCAGCATTATGACATTACTGTAACACCTGGTAAAAATACTCTGAATTTCTCAAGTATTTTATCCTAACTTGAACTCTGAACATGCATATAAATGTTTGTTTTCATAAACGGCTGGCTGGACAACACATGGTACTAGCCTTATTGTTTGCTTCAAGAATTTTGCAGCTGCAGATCCAGTTTCTTGAACCTTACATTGTCACAAAATTTCTGTTGAAGTATTGTTATGCATAAATGATCTGAATTTAGCTTTAGGAATATCTTTTTCTGCTATTGGAACTACCCATCCCAGTAGCGCTGAGCAGTACAGATAGAGGCTTCACTGACCAACCTAGCAATCCGGTATCCATCTGGCCAAAGAGCCAATGTTCTAATATACAGAGATCACTCGATTTAAAGATGCACATGCTACCAGCTGAATAGAGTGGGTTGATACCTACCACTCTCCAGTGAGGAACTCTGAAGCTTTGACCTGGGAAAAAAGTTAGCAGCATTAACGCAAACCCTCTCTCTCACTAAGCCTTTGCTAACCCTCTCTTCTTCCATAGCTCCTGCCTGACCTTAAGGCACTCTGGCTGTCTCTCTGTTGGATATGCTCAGCTACACAACTAAATTCATTCACCTGCTTCAGCCATACAATCTTTTTCTTCATACACTACTCTTCTGCAGCCTTGCAGCAAAATTAGCATCCCAGAAGACCCACACCAGAGGCAGCATAGTCTCTTTAGCACTTTGCTTATATCCCTTCCTCAACTTCAGGTCCCTTTTAAGCAATTATTCACTTTCACCCAAGTCTCTCTCCAACCCTTTGGATCTTTCTTTTCATGTTTAAGTCTGACAGAATACAGGTGAAACACTTCTTTCAATCTCCCATCTGAGTAGGTTACTTGAATGACAGACTTCTCATACAGCCACTCTCACAGCACCTGGGCAGATAGCACCATCTCTTCTCAGCCTTTAACGCACAACTCAAAGCCTTGACAAAACAGATGCAATTATTAATACAGATTCTTTCAGCAGCAAAAATAGCCATTAAAGCAAATTTTGACAATTTAAGGTAAGTGCTTTTAGGTGTCATCCTTTTGTTAAATGATTCTGGTTTCCAAAAGAACTGGATTTTAATATAACCACTTTTGAACTATCTTTGGGGATCCTTATACTGCAGCCACATATGGACATCCCTGTGGACATCTGTTTTGTTTCACTCAAAGTCTGCACATGTTCATTAACATCAATACCCTTATTATATAATAATTCCATTAAAGGGAAGTTTTACATAATAAGTTTTTTAAATTAAATTTTTTAGCTGCATATGAACTTACAGATAAAAATAAAAGAATATCAAGCAGGACAAATTATGTTCAGTCTACTTATAAAATATTCTGGTTTCTTCATTCTTGTAATAGGAGAGGAAGAAATACAGGAAAATGAAAATGCTGATAGTGTCCATCTTGAAGTTCAAATAGTCTCAAACAAAAGCACTGTTTATCATCAAAGAAAACAGCTTTGGATACAAGCACTTTGAAACAGAAATGACCTAAAAGTATGTGTGCTTCTTAGCATGCTAATTGCTCTAATTCTGAGTAGTGACACAGTTCTGCTTTACTGTTCTGCTTGCACAGTGCATACACTCCATAGTCAAAATCCCCAAAAACATCAGAAAAAGAATTCTTATTATATGTTTCATTAACTTTCAGAAAAATAGTATGCACTACTGACTTTTAGGTGCCGTAATAAACATGGCTGGGTACTTTTTTTCCCCTTGAACTAATTTATTCTCTTTCAATAAGTCCCCCTTTAGTTGGAGGAAAAAATGCTTAGGAATGAGTGGAAAGCAGGTATATTTATTTTATAAAAGTGCTAGAGAATGGCAAATGGATAGTCCATATATTTTATCTAAATAACTGTACTCACTTAATATGAACAAACTTTATCTGAATGTCAGAACATCTGCTAAAGGAGATGTTGTTCAAACCAGCTTTTGAAAGTCCAAGGAAAATAAAGGATGGTTTGGTTTTTTTCCCAAAGTTTTTTAAAAGACTCCTCACAGTCAGCAGTTTGCCTCTTAATATCTACCTGTTGATAATACATTGACTCAATTTTAATTCACCTTTTAAATTATTTCAAGGAGTTATATGTATATATTTTTGGACCATATTACAGAAATTTAATATAGAAACAACTAGACAAGTAGATCTACTTTTTTCAGCCACAAAAACTCAGATAGTCTAAACCAGATAATTTAACATATTACAGAAATATAGAAACAACTAGAAAAGTAGATCTACTTTTTTCAGCCACATAAACTCAGATAGTCTAAACCAGATAATTTAGTTCCCTACTGCTTCTACATGAGAAGTATTAGCCATCAGGAAAATGGAACTCTTTTTTGCAAACATTGATTAAAGACAGTCTCAGGTTCTCCTCTCTCCTGAGAAGTATTAGCCATCAGGAAAATTGAGCTCATTTTTGCAAACATCAATTAAAGACAGTCTCAGGTTCTCCTCTCTCTTCCACATGCCACTGCCCTACATCTTTTCCCTTCCCCAAAATAAATCAACTTTATGATAATTTTGTTCCTGGCTCCTATTTTTGACTTGATGATGCTGGCTTTCTAATCAGGAAAGATAAACTTAAAAGTCAAGTGCAATCAGGGATTATTAGGCAAGAAGTGATTATGATAGGTATTTAAAGATAACAACCAATGGCATACTAGTGCAAAAAGAAAACTGCCTTTAAACTTAAAACAAATGACTTCACTATCTATCTTTGTTTTGATTTGACACACAAATAAGCCTTTCAACTTAAAACAAATTACTTCACTATCTTTGTTTTGATTTGACACACAAATAACCTAAAAATGGGTGGTAGCTATGCTCCTATCTTATCCTAATCTTAGGAGAGGAAACATTTTCGAGAGGGAGATTTAACCACAGAAAATCTCCATGAAATGTAATATTGTGATCTATTTTGACGGCCTGCATGGAAAGCAAAGACTGGACAGAACTAGAAACATAACTACCCCCTAATTTGACATGTTTCAGATCAAGTGTGTAAGTACTTGGGTTGATGTAAAGTGAAGAAAGAGCTCTTGTTAACTACCCCGTAATTTGCCATGTTTCAGATCAAGTGTGTACGTACTTTGGTTGATGTAAAGTGAAGAAAGAGCTCTTGATACATGCACATTGCCTCTGTTCTGTCAATACTGGTTGTCAGCTCTGCAACAGGACACATGCAGCAGCAGATGATAGTAAATGATGTTCTGAACACTGGGGAGAAGGTCTTTGGTTTCGTACTTGTAAGAAATTCAGATGAAGACTTATTCAGACAAACTCACAGAATATTGTTTTTTTAGTGTGTTTTCTGAAGCAACACTCCATTACATGTGGGAATGGAACAACACATGGAGAAGGTCTTGGGTTTAGTACTTGTAAGAAATCCAGATGAAGACTTATTCAGAACAACTCACAGAATATTGTGTTTTTAGCGTGTTTTCTGAAGCAGCACTCCATTACATGTGGGAATGGAACAACAAAGGTAGATGTAATTTCTTCTTCTTCATCCAAATCTTTAAATTTCTTTCCAATTAATTTAGTTTTGTTTGTTTTTCTAAACATGATCAGGAAGTTCTAGGATATGAATCTGAGGGAACTGTACTCTTGATATCTTCAGCCCTCTTTCACCCTAGAGACATAATTTAGTTTTGTTTTTCTAAACATGATCAGGAAGTTATAGGATATGAATCTGAGGGAACTCTACTCTTAATATCTTCAGCCCTCTTTCACCCTAGAGACTGGGCACTCTATTTATAGTGCATCTCCCATGACATCCTACAGGATAAGAGAATATAAATTCATCACGGGATATGTACTCTAGATGCACAGATGGCTCTTCAAGGAGAAGCTGGACCTCACAAGACCTGGAAGTACAAGTTTTGTCAGGTGCTTCCAGGAAGCTTACAGAAAACAATGAAATGAAATTGTTAGGGGAATTGTGAGAACCTGATTATGTTCTCCAGTGAAATAGAGGATTCCACTGAAATGGAACCATTCCCCAGAGTTTGTCAGGTGCTTCCAGAAAGCTTACAGAAAGCAACGAAATGAAAGTGTTAGGAGAATTGTGAGAACCTGATTACGTTCTCCAGTGAAATAGAGAATTCCACTGAAATGGAACCATTCCCCAGAGGCTTACCTTCAAAAAAACCCCAAACCTCATATAAGAACATTTCAATGGAGGAAAAGAAAAAATTTCACATTATCATTACTTAGGAATTGCTTAAAGCCTCTGTTTAAAAATTCACAAAGAATGAGCTCCACCACTAGGGCATCAATAATAGATGACAAAAGCATGCCTGTTTCAGGGCTTTCGGAAGTAACATTGCACAATTTAATACAATTTGTCTGAAAGCAACAGAGTTCAATTCCCATCTTCTCCATAGGTGCTGACTGCATGTGAACTTGGGACAAACAAGCTGACAAAATGACAGCATTTCACAGTATTTAAAGAATGATTTGTATGTCCTTCCAGCTCTTCCAGTATTCAATTTAGTAGCTTTAAGTCCCCAGACAGAGCACCTAGATTGCCCAGACGTTGTACTGTGACGGGTGACAGAAGTACATTGTTTATGTGCAGCATGATCTTAAAATGTGGAAAGAACAGCCTGTTTAGATATATCTTTATAGCATACAAACAGCAATTTCTAGTTTTCTTGTTCTTCCCCTTCTCTTCTAGGAAGACTAACAGCAAGGTTACATGCATCGATGCCATCTGCTGCCTGCCATGGCACCACTGGCTGCCGCTCTGCACCTTCCCTCCCCACCTACCGCTCAGCAAAGCCCCAGCCTTTGACTTTGGTACCATCAAGGCTCTCGCTGCTCCCAGCAGCCCTGGGGGATCAGTGGTCAGCTCTGCATCATGGGAATACAAGGCTTGCGAGGAGCTATTCCCAACTGGAAAGAGAGCAAGCTGTGGAATCTCTCTTACATGCACAGAGATGAAAGTTTAATTTGTGTTTGTGAAGGCAAGTGCTCAGACAAAGGGTTGCCTCCATGCCCTACCATCTGGAACTGAGAAGCTAGATTATTCTGCATTTCTACATTTACTTCTGATATATTTGCACTAAGAAAAATTTTCAGACACCCCATCCCCTCCCAAGATACAATTAATTAGAATTTAGTTTTAGAATGTGTTAGTATTCTAAGTGGTAACATACAGTAAAAAATTTAAAGATACCAAAGATTTATCACTACATTAACAGAGTTTGCGCAGTTTTGTATCTTAGCAGCAGTATCTATTTGCAACTCAAGCAATACAGACTCTGTAATAAACTGCAAGAGTCCAAACCTTCTACTTAGAATAAATAAAATAATTTGTTAAATTACTTCTTTGCATACATAATAATTAAATCTGAAGTTTAAAGGATTGTCTTGTTCTATTTCTGAACCAGTTTGCATTCCTCAGGATAAGTATTTGTCATGAGTTTCCAAAATTTCAGGCTAAATCTAGGATCCTTGAAAATGATCTTTTAGATGTCTTTTAAAATTTCAGATGTTCATGTTAAAATATTTCATCTAGAGAAATTATTAAAAAAATGAACAGAAGAATACTGATCATTATTTCCCGTAGAGTTATGCCTCATCTTTCCATCAACAGTAAGAGTCCAGAGCTCTTTCTGTTGTTTTGCTGAACACCATTTTTAAAAAACTTTCTTGTACGTACCTGCAGCTGCTTATCCTCAGTCCAGGACAACTTTTCTTGATCTGGTCCACCATACCACAATTTAAATGAATAACCTTCATTTCACGGCTTTTACTTGTATCTGTCCTATCCTCAGAGGAATTACTTCCTGTGACCTTAATAGGATCAAAGAATTAGCCTTTCACTGGCATTGAAGAAGACACTGGCATTGCTGCCTTGGTATCTAACTCTCGCCAGACAAATTAGCAGCAACATCCCACAATGAACAGCCAAATTTTAAGATTTCTGAGACTTTGAGAGCCTTAAGTGCAAGTACTCAGTCTCATCCAGCTCAACTCTACCCACTGGAAGGAAGCGCAATGGCAATTTCTCTGCATTAGGGCAAGGTACTCTGTGCCACTGCCATTAGCCTTCTGTCCCTGCAGGGGAAGGGTCTCACTGTCACAGACCTCTATACCATTTCCTTTCTGGAAGAAGAAAAAGTGTATATATATCTTGCAATGTCACCTCTCCTTTGATTTAGTAAGTGTATACATAATCTCTCCAGATACTAATTTGTCTCTTTAGTTCATTGTTACTATCAGCAGCATCACCTACAGTCAACTAATTCATTTTTTATATGAATCTTGGGCAAAATCAAATAGGTTGTGACCTAGAATGACTTTAAGATCAAATAATAGTTTTCATATCTTCCCAGAAGGAATAAATTAACTACTTGTAAGTCATTAATTTGCAGCCCTCCAATGATTAAGGATGCCAGAGTAATTGATTTTAAACCAATTAAGATTTGTTCATGTGTTCATTCATACCGATAAAAACAATAATCTGAACATAATAACAACTAATGTTAAAATATCAGCTTTCAACTGAAAGAGAGGATTGCAGATTTCTGTGCTTCACGTACCATTTCCAAGCAGCTCCAGCATATAGATTAAGTTAAAAGAGTTATTTTTAAACACAATTGGCAAGCTGTGTCTTACGCAACCGACTGGCAGTGAACTGTATCTATAGCTACATCCTATTACCTTTTTCAACCTGTCCTCCACTCAATCTCTCTCTTGGCTTATCTGGTGATGTCTCATTTTCTAATCATCCTGTATTTTGGTCCAAAGTTGTCATTAATTGCATGTTCTACATTCTACGCCACCAGAACACCTAGACACATAATACAATAATGTAATTGATTAATTATAGCCATGTATTGATGTTTATATTCACATTCACTTCTTCTGGATTGGTTTGTGATTGCCTAAAGAGACACAGATGAAGCGCTTGGGATTTCCACAGCAGCTTTCAATATTTATGTCCTTGTGCAATTTCATACAGCCACTGCTTAAAGACCAAACAGGCCTAGTGATCTCTACACGGGATGAATGAGTTTTACATCCAGAAGAATGGTAAATTGTGCTGTTTTTGTTGTTACACTGCAGTGCTGGTGCTTTCTTAGTTGATGCATCTAAAATACAACATCAGCAAGCCCACAGCTACTGAGAACTCTGTTTTTCCTGCATGTTTTAAATATCATCAGGGTAGGCTGTATCTTTAGGCACAATCTGTAGTGAGTACTGGTTAAACGATGTATTATTCAGGGACAGACATTAGTGGTACTGTGATGCTGTCTGTACACTAATTCTTTTTGTGGATATTGTGAGCGAGCACTACAGGCAAAGTAAAGACATCCATGCAAAGTGCACACTAAGCATTTCCACAAACCAGGGGATTCCGACAACTGAGTATCACGACTCCTATAACATAGCAAGTAATATGCAGTGCAGCCTCTCACTTACCGCATGCTAACTTCACCAGCTAGACTGATGAACTTGATAAAATAAGTGAATTTTTATTCACTTCCCTCCTCTGATCAGTTTTAGAGCCCGTAACAACCTTGAATTATCTTGAAAATTCACCCAACTTCTTCCACTGCTTCTCCCCACAAAGTGTTGCAGCCAAGCATAATACTTCATTTCTACTCAAAACCTAATGAGAAAAATTATTTAAAAAGCAGATGTGGCATGTCTTTTAAACACTATCATAACAAGTCAGATGATACGTTCACCTGCTGCTCATGCATGGCAGCAGTGAATTAGGATAAGATACAGGGTTGTTAATGAACATTTAATTGCCATGGGACTGAAGGTGTCTTGGCTTTTATGCTGTAATATTTCTAAGGCTGCGCCCATTAAATGCAAATAAGTAAGAAAAATCTTAATAGATAGAGCAGGAAAAATGATGCATGTTTTATGTTCTTATTGAATTTCAATATTATTTGACCCTTTCTCTGTCTGTCTCCATGGCTGAGATGCTATTTGGCTGCTTAACTTTAAAGTCTGATGGTTTCCCATGAAGTGCTGTTCAGCAGCTTCTCCCACTTGCTAAGCAGTCATCCACAGCCATCCCCAGGCTCTCCACTCCACATTGTCTTTGAGCCATTTTCTATGCATGTGATTTCTCTAACACAGAAAGATACACATCACATTAAAAAAAAAAAAAAGGCAAAAAAAGAGGTACCTTCTTGCATACTCAGGGCAAACTTATGCCCGCTGAGAACATTTACGGTAACTTGATGATAACGCCTAATGAAGAAGGATAGATGCCTGACCCTTATCCTGCTGTGTTAGACGAGGTCTAGCTGAGAATAAAAGAAGTTAAATAGCTTGACAAAGGCACCTAGCAACTCTTGTCTTCCAGCCACCTGCTTCAGGGCTCTCTAGGCAGAGTCCTGCCCATTAATCAAAGGTAGTCTTCACCTGGGGTTCTGAAGGAAGAGAAAGGAAACTAAAGCAGTTTTAATCTAAACATTTTTCATCCTGTCTTTCTGAGGAAGGGAGATATGACTGAAGAGAGACCACTTCCCTACCCAGATGAGCTGCCACAATAAAGAATGCATTCTCAAAATCCTTCTTAATTCATGAGCACAAGAATTGAGGGATGACTTCAAGGCTGAGTCACCACTGGAACAGTGACCGACTGTAAACCAATCAGACTAGTTCCTCAGATGCTATAAAATCACAGCAACACCATCTGGACTCAGCCAAGTCCTTGCGGGATTGAATTGCCTTGCCGAAAAAGGAAAAACTGAACTCTCCTGTCCACTACTTGATTGTTAAAACCTCAAGTTTCTCATAATAACCTTAAAAAGAAAGCACTACATTTTTCATCTCCCATTCCTCAGTTGTCCTGAGAACATTACTCTAAACTATATATACAGCGACATTTCCTAGTTGGCTTACCCTTAAGAGTATTTTATCCTCCTCAAAAATACACTGAGACCAATACATTGGAGGAACACTGATGGTCAAGCACCAGCCAGATCATGCCAGCTGGAATCACTGATGGGAAATACCTCAGAGCCTGAGGTGAAAAAGCATTCATTTTTCTTTTCACATTAGACAAAACCCCATAAAGGATACCAAATAGGAATAAAATCTTAGGACACTTCACTGTCAGGTAGGGAGGATGAGAAGTTTCTTGGAGTTCATTGTAGCAGATTCTACCTACAACAGTCAAGGCTTCCATAAGGACACCCTGTTCATACCTTAGACTTTTGACAGTGACAGAATAAAATCATAGTCATGCAAAGAGCTCATCACAGAATCAAACATTTTGTCCAGTTAGTCCCAACTATCATGACAGTTGCCTCTTAATCCTCCCTCTGCAGAAGAAATCCAGGCATATTTGAGCCCCCATTCTGAACAAGAACATGATTCCATTCTTAGAAACATCCTTTAAGGACCTCTTTCACTTGGTTATTTTCAAACTTATTTTGCCATTATCAATGCATAGTTACTTGACATTTTTTGAAAGGTGTTTTTTTTCCTCCAAATTAATACCCGAATGAAGGCTGATAACACTCTTTAATTTCTTAGACAAGCTTTGAGATACAAGGCTCTAGAATAGCAAAAATAAAACTGACTGTGCTATTAAATGTGTTAATAAATAATACATTATGTCTGGAGTTGCATGACTTGGTCCATGAGTGGCTCCTTAGCATAGTCAAAGTAAAATAAACAATATTTAATGATTCTGTGCAAATGAAAAAGATAATATGGTTTCATTTATCATCAATAAATCCACTAGCACTGTTATCTTCAGGCAAAGATATCTTCATGCATGTCTTGGTGTCAGGACCACCACCACCCTTCAGGCAAAGATATCTTCATGCACTAGATCATCATTCCTGTTCTTAGGAAACATAGTATCTATTCTACCAAGGGAAATGCATTGAAATTTAGCAGCCATACCTGCAGCATAGTGTCTGTCACCTTTAAAGGTGACATAATATATGCATATATACAAGATATACATGGTTTTATATATCTTTTATACATATGTATATGCAATATATGCATGTATAAAAGAAGACAGAATAGATACATGTATCTTGCAATATTCTCTGGTTAGTCTACCCTTGGTCATTATTGCAGCTGGTTCAGTGACAGATGAACTGTAACTAGACTTTTCGTCCAACCACATGCCTCAACATTTCATGCTTTTCCACCATGGCTTCATCCCTCTCTTGTGGTTTATATTCTTTCGGTGACAGAATGCTTCCAGACCAGGTAACGTCTGAATACAGACCTCACTGATTAAAGTGCTATCTTTTGTCGCTCTGAGCGTTGCATTTTTCTAGTCTTTCATGGCACTAGATCCTCAGCTAATATTAACTCTCAGCTGGAAACACTTACTTAGTCTTCAGTTTACATACCTGCCATTCCCTAAATTGTTCTTTCCTTTAACTCCGCAACACAGATTGCTTCTGTCAAATATATTTTGACAAATATTCTCAGTGCTTTACAGTGCAAATATAACCTGAAGGTCTGTCTTCTCTCTCAAAATGAATCAATGTCACACTAGCATCGTCTTAGAAGCAGAGAGGGGACATGCCCCAAAAATATCATTAGTGCTACCAGCAAAACTCATTCTCATCTTGACCTAAACAGAAAAAAAAAAAAATATATTGCACTTCTGCTCCTCAGGCCTTCACAGCCCTAGTAGTGGAGGTACAGAAAGCAAGCTGTCAGAATCGCATACCGAGACCAGGCTTTCAAAAGCACTCAGAGGAACAATAAAAGCCTGCAAGATGCTGAGCACTTTTGAGAATCTGGACCCTAATCACTCCTATTGAAGCTTCATACGGTGCCAATCAGCCAGCATACTGTAATGGAAGCAATTGAATTGCAGTCTGTAAGGTGTCATCTTCAACCAGCACAGGTATCGAACAAAACGTGGTCCCTTCATCTGGGATACAGACATACCCAACTAAAATTAAAAGGTATTTAAACCACGTAGCCATTTCTTCCCATTTTAAAGGGATTTCTTTTTATTAATTTGATGTAAGGGAGAAACGGCATTTAATACCATATCATTGTCACAGGCTTCAGGCATAAAATTAAACACATTTATCTCTTTTGGGCAATCACTGACCCACAAGAGGAGCCTCTGCTTTTATCCCTGAGCATTACTTGTTAATTGTTTCTGTGGACACAGAAGTTTCAGCTCGAAACAGAATGTCAGCACTGCTTGCCTAAGTCTAGGGATACCACTTGAGAGCCTTGCAAGCAACCATCACTTGTCCTTGCAAGTCAGCACTCGTACACTTTATAACCTATATGTATAAACGCACCTCAGCTCTTCCTGCTGTAAGATAATGGTCAAGAACAAAAGTCAGCTAGGGCTGAACAGCCAGAAACGAAAGGGGATGAATCACAAGAATAGCAATCCTTTTGCTTGAGAGAAATCTTTTTTGACCTATTTTCACTTCTTGCTTTGCTTGGAGTGCAAGAGCATTGTCTATACATTACTTTTTTGCTCCTATATACATTTATGTATTTTATCAAGATGAGGGAGTTCTTAAAACCATTCTGAAGGACAGTTGTTAAATCAGCGCATCATCCTCCTGTGCAATGCAATAAGTAAAATTAGAATATGTTTTAGACTTTAAAATACCAAGAGTAAAAGATGATACAACCAGAAATTTTTTACTTTTGCTCATTAAAAAAAGGTAAATTAGTCATGCTCCCTAGTCACACTTCTGCAAAGCATCCTTCAGAGCTAAATTGGACGACTGGGTTTTCTCTGCCTTGTAGAGTGAATACTCAAGGGACACAGAACCACGCTTGAACTGTATGCTTCATGCTTGAACTCTCGCAGATAGTGGATAAACAGAAAAAATGAGAAGTTACTTGGTGTGCAAGGGCTTGCACAGCTCAGAAAATTTAGAGCAGCTTCAAGCTGAGGGACCACACTTAACTAACACAGCCAGAGTAAAGAAAAGCAAGTGTCTGCCTCCCTGTCTACCCACTGCAATTTTGCTGTGCTGACCCACTAGATGTGATCCGCTAAGTGATCTTAGGATTCACACTGTGTGTGTATGCGTGTCTGTAAGCATGTCCACAGACAGCATCTTGGGAAAGGACACAAAAAGACTTTACCACTTTAACTAGCACACCAATAAGCAATTTAACTGAAAAATTTGCAAAGGGAAATCTACAAATCAAAGTGTCCTTCCTTTGAGATCAAACCTCTGCTTTGTGGTTCCTTCCAAACTAAGAACAATCTTATTGCCATAGCCTTAATTCCTACTGAAGAGTCAGTAGCTACTCTGCAAACTATTCAAGGGCCTATAAAGGAAGTTGAGGCAACAGTGATTTAGTTCAAATAAATCATACACTGGCTTTGGTTCAGAAACCAGCACATGAAATTCAAATGTGTCATACAGAAAGGCCGACTAATTGATTCAAATTGCTTTTGGTAGCTGTCCAGCTGCATGCAAAAGAACCACTACCCCAACTACAGAAAGCCAGAAATCTTGTTCAGACAGGCACAGCATTTAGGAACGAATGAGGTTTGCAGTCTGTTGCTTGTAGGAAAGAAGTGTGCCTTCATATCCTCCTTTAGCTTTTAAACTGTTACAGGACCACCGACTTTATATAATAATATGAATTCTTGATGAAATCTTCAAAGAACTAAGGTCATCTTCTTTTGTAAAGAAACAGATAATTTCTTAAATTTTGTTTATACAGTGCCTGGCAGAGCACAGCATCTCAGATGGGCTTTCTGGGAATTAATGCCGTACACGTACTCTAAGCTCCCATACACATCTGCACCTTTGCAGGCTCTGGTGTTCTCTTTGGTTGACATAACTCTATAAAATAGAGTATTAATGTGTGTCCAAAATTTGGAGTTGATAGCACAAAATCATTATCTTATGGTTTTATTTTGTTCCTGTTCACTTTCATAGTGGCTCAATTACCACATTATTTACAGCCTTTCTAGAGCCTTATTATATTGCATTAGACATCCTGAGATATTTGTGGATGGGTATTTTCTACTCAAAAACGTTGTGCTTGCTCTTGTTATGACACTAGCAGCTATGCAGTTCCAGAACACTAACCAAGATTAATTAAGTAGGCACAATATTGCTGAAATCTCCTCTGGTTTGCTCCGTCTATCGTCACTGACATTTCTACAACCAGCAAAAGACCTGCTAAAGAAATATGTGACTAATGCTGAAAAAAATCCAGTCTAATGAGCCCTCCTGGGAAACCACCTCTCCTTATGTGATCAAAGTAGTAACTTTGGTTCCTCTTTGTTCAGATGGGAGGGGTCCAAGGCTGCATAAATGTATACAGTAGCTATCTATGCTAATGTGATAAGCATCCCAATAGCTTTAAATTACTTCATTTGACTTCTCATTAAAATGTAACTCTAGTCCATAAGGTTTACAGTAGGCTCTGCAGCTATAGAGCACAATTCTGCTGTCAACTACCTAGAAGAATTTAATTCCTAATTGCTTGACCAGTAGTTCACTTTTACTCTCTGTGACCTATTAAATCCTGGTAAATTCAACAAACCACATGCAATTTGATAAATGAGTCTGTGTTTACCAATCTGATGATTACCTGTATGTTCACAAGAATGTAATGGCATCAAAATTCACAGAGATGGCTCAGAAAAGCAAAGCACCAATAGCTACGCTGAGATTAGATGAACTCTCCATCCTAACTAATTTCAGGCTCTGAGAGTCTTTATGGATTCCAAAAGTTGGAAAAGGAAATGATCATCAAAAAATCCAAACAGCAGCACACACTATTTTCTTTTCCTCTCCTTCTTACTGTATTTGTCTGTTTCTCTTTTTTCCCTGGAGGACTAAACATAAGGAAATGCTCATCAAAGAATCCAAACAGCAGCACACACTCTATTTTCTTTTCCTCTCCTTCTTACTGTATTTGTCTGTTTCTCTTTTTTCCCTGGAGGACTAAACATCTTCCATTTTTGCGTCTTCCACATTTTCCTACTCCTAATTTCTGTTTAATTAAGTTATTGCTGGGCAGAAACTCTTCAACTTCAGGCAGTTTTGACCAAGCTCCAATTACTTTTTAACTTAAAATGTAAAAGAAAACAAGCTACTTCCTATAGGAAGCTTCAGACCAATAATTTGGAAAATGCATATTTTACTGGAGAATTCATCTTCATTAGCAGGTTGTACAAGAAGACTTCCCATTTAATATGGCATTGCAGGGAAGATTGAAAGAATCCTACTGGCTTTTACTAACATGTTTCAAGACTTTTAGCATTATTTAAATGTTAAAATCCTCAGATGTGAAAATAATGTTTCATCACAGAGAAAAAAAATGCAGCAAATTTCACAGAAAACTAGAGCTTAAATGGCTATTTGAATACAGGTAGGAAAAGAATAAGCTCCTCAGGACCATATATTATTGTGATGGAAATAAAGCTGAACAAGTCAGAGTGGGAGATGTCAAGAGGCAAGCTAGAAGCTTTCAAATGCCAGGCTACAGCACAGAGTGAGTGACAGCCCTTGCAACTCTAAAAGGGACCTGACGTGACTGGAATAGACAAGGACTCGGTACAGGAATGAATCTCTTGGTTGCTTTTTTTTTTTTTTTTTTCATCTTTCCTTTTCCTGAATGTTAAAGATATTTTTCTAGAGACTGGAAGTCTCCAGAATACACACAGAACAAAAACTACACAAAAGATACATCGGGTATTTTCTTTCTCTGAACTAATATTAATTCTGGATTTGTTGATCATCATACAGCCTGGAAAGAGATGAAAAGCATCTAAGTACTCTAAACTCAGCCATCCTCAGAAGTAGGACCATTTCAGGATGTTATTTTATTCTTTCCCCTTTTCTTTAAAATACACACAAAGGGAA
>NW_010122754.1:88303-93546 GCF_000699245.1 Pterocles gutturalis
GGCATAATGTGTTTTGCTCCAGCTATTACTATTCTCATCTAGTGGACCTGAACCACCATCATTCCATTCATGGTAATGAATCTTGACAGCTCTAATATGAAAAGCTGCTCCAAGGAAATGTCTTTATATTCTTCCTCCTCTGTTGAATGACTGCACCCTTTTATGGTGATATTTTTATGAGAACTTTCTGAAATGCAGTCCTAATCTGGTAAAACTGCTCGGAAGCAGAGTGGAATGCAGGTTTAACCTGCCCTCTCCTGGGGATTTAGTGCTGGTTCAAACATCGAGTAATTGCAGAAGAGCGAGAAGTGGAGATGGTGGGGAGTTGGACACCTTCTCAAAAAAACCAGAGAATAGATGTAAGACAATCTGCTACAGCTCCTACGTGAGAAACTGAGCTCACTGCTTTAGTAGAGAATAAACTTGTTCTGCACCAAGACAGATGCCAGCTGCTTCCCTCAGTCTCCTTCTCTACCTAAAAGTCAGTGATTCTAATTTCTGGAGCATCTTTGTGGTGTCCAGGATTCCCTGTTCCCCATCTTAAAATCTCTGTTATGAACAGTCACAAGCATTTGAGCTTTAGCAACCTCAGAAGGGCTTCTTGATGTTTCCATATGTATGCAATCACTAACAATTTTAGCAAACAGCCTCTGCTTTCCTGCCAGCCTGTCTCCCTCTTCACACCATTCTGTTTTCACTCTCAGACCTGTCTGAGTAAGGACTGCCAGCCTGCTGGAGTGAGAAGAGCAGGTTTAGAGAGGTGGGTACACTGCCAGGTCTGTGGCACCAGCATGGCCACTGTGGTAGCTCTCATTTAAATGAGCAAATCCCAGACCCTAAAGCCTTCAACCATCTCATTCCTTACAGAATCATTTAGGCTGGACAGTACTCTCTTGATGTCATCTAGACCAATCCTGAAATCTTTTTTCATCGTTTCCTGCTTAGTGCACTAGCTCATCGACTTGAGGTTTTCTCACATAAGGGGAGACCCTGCCACCTCCAGCCCATGTAAGCAGGCAGCAAACTGTGACCACTGACAAGACTCGGACGGCTCTTTACCAGTGCCACATGCCTGGAGAAATCCCTTTCACTCATCAATGTATTCACCATTACTGCCAAAATGTTATTTACAATCATATTTTAGGTTTGAATATTTGAATGTGCTGTAAGATTTCAATTTTTTTAGCCTTAAAAATAAAGATTTTAACTTCAGACTTCTAGGCTTTTAGGTCACTGATGTTTCTTCTAAGTAGCAGTTAACGTAGGATTATTATGCATTTACTGAAATGGTCTTCTGGTTTTCCCAAAAAGTATTATATCTCCTCAACTTCAATTCATCTTAATAAGTTTATTTTCTTCAGGATCACTGGATAATTCAAAATGAGCTTATGGTATCATTTTCTACTCCAATAAGTGAGGAAGGTCACTCTACAGAAATGTACTATTTATATGGCAATCTACTCAAGAAATGTCATTGCTTTTGTCCATTTTCTCAACTAACAAAAAATTCATAGAAAGCACAGAGTTTTTTATTGCTTACCTGAATATGAGCTATTTTTATAAGAGTATAATAAAAACTGATTATTCTCATTAGTTGGGAAGTCATAACTTGCAACTTTTGTCTTGTTGAAACGATAGATAATAAAGCACTGAGGATTAATAGTAATGCATATTTATATCATCTCTGATATTTTTAGAAAGTTATCTTCTCTAATGTTTAAGATAGGTTGAGTAACACTATACTATAAGGCATATTACTAGTCCAGAATATATTTGTACTGCTTTCAAAATTAATTAAAAATATTTATTGGTAAACACCTATCTAGCAAAAAGTTATACAACAATTCTTACTAACTTAACGTGCATATACGAAGAGATACTGCTGTGGTACCATGACATATTGTTCAGGATCAGGAAAGTGATACACAAAACATAAATAATATTTTCATATAAAGAAGACACTATAAAAAAAAAAGTATAGTTGTGGTGATAGCCAAGGTTGATGATCAAGATATTTCTAACAGAAGTCCAATATAGCCAAATCTGTCATCTGTTACAGAGACTGAAGGATGAAATTCTACCAAACACTGATCTGAAGGAGAATAAGAAGGTGAATATCTCACACTGAGCTATTACTGCCCTGATAAACAAAAGAGCCACAGCATGCTCAGCACACTGAAAGTCTTCAGGTATGAGATCCAGATTGGGAGAAATGATACTGTATCTTAAGTTCTCTTTGAAACAATAAACTCAGAATTTTACTCTTTTCCTTACCCCTCAAAATGCCACCTGATTATTGCTACTGGCCATCAGTATGGTAAATGGGCCACACCTGGCACCAGGAAGACAGTTCAGTGAAAATTTGGTTACTATTTCTAACAGTTTGCAAATTATCTAGAACTATGTAACATGCGAATAAAGGTTTGTGAAAAATTCACACAAAATCAGATTTGTGTGAAAAATTCAAATTGTCCTCCATAGAGTGGAAGACTGGTTGTTGATCACGAAACCACTTCATATATGCACTGGAGATAGAACAAGTCAAAATAAGAGGCAGGCAGTGCAGTGAGGCAGGCTGGGTTATGGAAGGTTCAGAAGAAACTTTCAGGTCACAGAATGCCACACTAGATAAATCTGCAATTTTCAAAAATGAGAATACAAGTTGTTTGGACCCTATTTTCATAGGAGGTCATTTTGTTGACACCAGTAGGCTGTCAGTGTTCTATTTAATTGTTGTGAGAGTTACTTACTCTGACATTAATACAGATACTTTGGGTCTAATTTTCCACTAATAGCTGCAAATTTTACAAACGTATACTGCGTGAAATCTGAGAGCAAGTCAGCGTTTGTTATTATTAGCTGCAGAAAAAAAGCCAAGACTTTTAATTTACTATTAGTCTTATCGCCATTGCTGATTGTATCTGTTGGGTGTTTAATGCAGCACCAGTGACAAACAAGTACGTTACTCAAGATGACGCAGTTAAATACGGCTTTTGATTTTACATGTACAAGGAACATGTTGTCGAATAACAAATAATGCTTGAGGTCCAAACTCCAGTTTTGTCTAGCAAAGTTTTGGGGTTAATTTTGAACCAAGAGGGGATGAAGCCATAGCTGTGCTGTTTTCTTTTGATCTTAAATATGCCTTACACTTCAAAATTGAACATGAACATTGCAGGGTATCAGGTACGTGCACTCCAGAATAAGACACTCCCATATCCATCCCCCTGCTATACTGCCTAGTCCCTGCTTGCACTCAAGTTTTTTTCCATGTTGGAAAAGTATAAAATCAAGTTTTGTTTGTCAGTAGGCCAAACTTTAAACCATTACCTGGTGTCACTATACCATCTGAAAAATTATTTTGCATCTGTGCTACCCAGGGACAGCAGGGCCCCTATTCTGAAGGTCTCAGAGCCTTGAAACCATGCTACACTCCAGATGTAGGGCTCAGAGTGGCATCAAAGCTAAGAGACATAGAAAGTGTCACAACCCACATACTGCTTCTGTTTTGAAGGCTGTGCTCAGCTGTGCTGTCTGAGAGCTGTTACAACCACCTTCCCCAGGAAACTTAGCAAAATTGAACTGGTTCCTCACTACCATTGTTTATTTTTTCTTTATACCTAAACAGCTCTGCTAATACTTGAGGAATTATTCCAGATTTGGAATTAATGAGATAAAGTTATTGCTGTACCTCGGCAGCCAAGATATCTTAAAATGCACTAGCTCAGGTTCCAGAAGCAATCAAACTGTGATAGTACAAAACTCCACAGGGACAAATTTATCACACTTCTTAACAGATTATATCAACCCAAACAAAACACCATGCTTCCAGCATCTTGATGGCTTCCAATACCCACCATTTCAAGCTGTTCAAGCAGCACTGTATCAGCAGCTGCAATGCAGATGTAACCCGAGAGTGCCAATTCTTAAAATTTAATGTCTTATAGTCAACAGATTTAAATATTAGCTGAATTACAGATAAAAGGTAATATTTATATAAGCTTATCATGAAGCCAACTTTTAAAAGGAGCTTCAAAGCCCTGGAAACCTTTCCCATTGACTTAGTTGAGTTTAAAAACTTTACTCCTAACTGAAATGACAGTACCTACGAGAGATTAATGCATCTACATTAAAGTATTGACCTATGACTTGTCATTAAATCATCAATAATAGGTTGAAACACTGAATTGATTTATAAAGCTAGAGGATTTCTGGTTGTTTGTAACATTTGCTGAAGATATAACCAGTAAATATAAAGGATTAGAAATGCTTCTGAAATTGCCTGAGCAATACTGGTGATTTAAAAGAGAAAATTAGAATGTAGCTTTCAATAACTGCAGTAATCAAGGTTGATATTAATATATCTAAGTATGTGTGAGAAAAGGACTGACAATGATAATTAACATTTAAGATTATTTTGATTAAATTATGCTTAAGTAATTAAACATCATCATTTGAAACCTTTCCATTTCCAGCTTTAGCATGTTTGATTAAAATGTCACAGAGAAATAAAAAGGTCCTGTATTAAATAAACCATTATTTCAATATTACCACCAAATCTTGTCTCCAACACAAAAAATAAGTAGATTGTTTCATTGTTTTCTGTTCTTGTGTGTTGCGGCAGTTAAAGCTGATTGTTTTCTCTGAACAAACCTTGACCATTCCATGCTATTCGCTGTATGAGTAGTACGAGACAAGAAGGGGTCTGTCCATGGTCACAGCTCTGGGGGAAGCCCAGGCTGGAGCGGATGAGGAAAGCCCAAGCCCTGCCCTCGCCTCCCCCTCTCCCCTCTACTGCACTTACCCCTTCCAGCTGGGGCTCCTTGCTTCCCACAGGCAGCTGCGTGGGTACTTGGCTCTCACTCACCACTCTCTCTCACGTCCAGCACCTTCCGCTTCACAGTGGACACGGCGCAGGTGAACGGTAAGCACTCCCAAAAGCCATGGATCCAACGGCACCAGGGCCGTTCCTACAGACACCTCTGGTGAAACAGGATGAGGGGAGCTTGCAGGCACAGGCTTTTGCCCTCCACAGCTGCCTTACGGCCAGGAGACGCAGGGCCAACAACCCTGTGCTCAGTGAAGCTGCTGCACCTCACCAGTCTGCCTCCCACACCCAGGCCTGCCCCTGCCCCACGGCCCTTTTATACCCGCTGTGAGGTCATCACCTGCAGCTCATTGTGACATGGCCACCCCTGTCCCTACCGCCGGCTGCTCGGACATGGCCACCCCCCCTCCCCTGC
>NW_010122754.1:93570-149849 GCF_000699245.1 Pterocles gutturalis
CTGCCGGCTGCTGGGACACGGCCACTACCGCTCACCTGCTGCTCATTGTGACATGGCCACCACTGTCCCCACTGCCGGCTGCTGGGACACGGCCACTACCGCTCACCTGCTGCTCATTGTGACATGGCCACCACCGCCTACCTGGTGCTCTTTGTGATGTGGCCACCATGGCCCACGTGCTGCCTAGTGGGGCCACCACTGTCCCTCCTGCTGACCTTCCTTGACACTCAATACCTGCACAGGGAGAAAAGGGCGCACGCTGTGGGACAAGCATACGGTGTGTGCACCTGCGCAGAGCTGTGCCAAGCCAGCCGCGGCTGCTCCTCGGCCGGAGAAGCGAGAGTTGGGCAGGGCGCTGCGGTGTCTCGAGCCTTTTGTTCTTACAGCACTGAGCTGGCATTTGGGCAGCGGGGATAGGAACTGCTACTTGTGTGGTCCAGCAGCAGATTGCTGCCTCTCTGGAATGAAGGAGAGGTGGGCTGAAGGCATGGCGAGGCATTTTAATTGCGTTCCTACACTTAGACATCTAAATTTAGTTGTATGCAATCTGTCCTGAAGGATACCATGAGGGATGCATGTGCTCTGTGCTCTAGTGGTTGTGATTCATCTGAACTATTTTAGAACTCTATGTCAGGCAGGACTGGATGAATCCAGGCCTAGGAATGCTGGTTTTCTTTTGTACTTTAGCACGAGAGATAAGCCTTTATTTTGACAAATAGAGCATTTCACCTTGCAACTTACAATTATGTGAACGAATGCTGAATTGCTTATTGCATTATACATATCCTGTAGAAATTTGTGAAGACATAAAGACTGACAAATTGCAGTCCCTTGCAGACACTTGCCATTGATAGGAGAGACCGAAAAAAATCTTTGATATTTTTGGTCTAAATAGACACTTGCCATTGATAGGAGAGACTGAAAAAAATCTTTGATATTTTTGGTCTAAATGTATCAAAATTTAAAAAAAAAAAAAAAAACAACCTTTTTCTTCATTGCTTTTTCAGGTGAGAAATTAATCAAAACCCGTTCTGTTAGGCTTTTTTTTTTTGTAGCTGATGAGCATTCTGTCCCTTCACTTTCCCTCTCTCACAGTAATAAAAAATTTCCTGAGCAGCTCTAAGGGACTAGGAAGGAGAATAGCAGAGTCTGGTTATTGTTTGAATTAATACCTTAGAATATTAAAAGCTCCACTTTGAACAAAAAACTAAGATTCTAGTTGTAAAAGAACAAATTTATTGCCATATGGAAGGGCAAGCTGAAGTCTTAGCAGCACATCCTAGAGAGTTTCCGCTAAAGTAATTACATAACTGTAGTACCTATTATAAAGGGAAAAAACTATAAATGAGTGCAGAGAAATATAAGCAACTAGTCTGACGCTTACAAATGGGGAAAAATGTAGAACCAACAATTCATTTTTTTTTAGCTAAAAATAATCATTAAATATTAAAAAATATATTAAGATAGTATATATAGAACAGACATACATAAAGCAAGTTAGAGGTAATACTGAAGTGACAAACTTGGAGCAAAGACAGCCAGGCAGAAGAATCTACGGTGACGCAATACTCAGCCTACAATGGTGCCATTGTGAAAGTGAGTTTCCCCATTTCCAGTTCATGACTATGACAGGCCAGTACTGAAAATTAAGAGGAGGTTGTAGTCATGTTTGGAGTTCTTCCAGAGTAACCTTTAGAGTTTTCAAAATGAGCACAAACATTTTTGTAAGTGCTTATTCATTTTTCATACGCCCAGTCTGTCTTCCATTCTGCATTTAAACATATTACTCTTGCACTTGTACTTTTAATGGATATCTAAGATTTTAATGGAATTTCAGTGAACTGCACTTTGTATTTCCTCCAAAAGGAATGATTAATTAAGAGCTGAAGCCAGTTTCCTTTTTTTTTTGTCCTGGCTAGTAAGAAGACAGCCTGGAGGTATACTGTATTAATTCCTAATATAAATGAAGTTAGATGACAGTAAGCAAAATTATTATTTATGCTGAATAAGAAAACAGGCATAGTTGAGAAAATGTAAAATGGAAAGGGACAGAACAGAAAATATGTTTCTGCAAACTAGGGAATGAGTTAGGAGGGTAGCAAGTTGTAAAAAGGTTACATAAAGGAATGTAACCAAACTATAAGCTATTTTCTTTCAGATGCCACAAGCAGAATAGGATTTAATAGCACATTAATCAGAGTTTTATAAATGCAACAGAATAAAATGAACATACAAGTGAATGATCACTTCAGCAGACTGACAAATGAAACAATTAAAACTTTTCAGGTACATTCTTTAAGTATCTCACTCCAGTCACAGCCACTGCAGGAGCTGCCTGATACCCCTACTTGGAATAAATATACTTTTTTTTTTTTTTTTTTTTTAATGCATCTCAGACTGTGTTCCTTCAGCTTTTTGTTAGAGCAGACAAAAACAGAGATGTGTGCATGCCATGGTAGATCAGCATGCAGAACTTTAATTACAGCTATGTCAATTTTAGGCCCTCAAATCTTGTTAAAAACACCATTACATTAGAAAAGCTTGATTGCATCAATTGTGTAGCTATTCCTTTACTTTTTGGAATGCATTTGTTAAAGATGACACCATTTATCTCCATTTTCTAGTTCATCAAGGTGTCCCACTTTTTTTTTTTAAATAACCTCAAATGTGCAGCATCATATCTTAAAATCCTAATTAAAGAGGTGTTTTGTGCCAGCAAAGAAATTAAAAAGCATGAGCTTTCATAGGCAATCATCAGGAAAGTGAGTAAAAATTTCCATCAAATACTTGCAGAGCTTTAGACTTCTAATGCACAAAACACATTTTGTTTCAACTTCCTTTCACATTCTAAACACTTATAATCCAATAATATTCATTTTAAAGGCTGCAACTTTTTGAAAGGCAAAGCTAGACCCTGTTTTAGTAGCAGCTTATTTCAAAACATCTCTAAAGGAAACTTCTCTTGGAGATAGAATTGTAAAAAGCTGACAGGTACCCAGGAATGTAAATAAACTTTGTGTTTACTGAGCATGGGCTTCCCTGATACGAGTCCAGATTAGTGGGCCAGCAGGCATTTGCCTGTGTGAAGGATAACAGCGATAGAAGTTGCCCATTTAGTCCAGGAACAGTATTCCCCTAAGCCATTTTACAATGTCAGTCATCACACTAAGATTACGACTTCTACTACAAGAACTGATTGACTTCAAGGTGACCAAGTGATAGTAGAGGAAAAGGAGATGGCAGAAGTTCATCTTATTGAACAATTAGTTTAATCTTCTAAGCTGAAAACTGAAAATGTCTCCATTTTCAGTTTCATTACAATGTAGGAAATAAAAACAAGAAAGTTTAGACCTTTTTCTTGCCTGTCACTCAGTCAGATTAACAATTAGAACAACAGGCACATGGTCTGATTTTCCAAAGAGTCCTTCCTGCTCAGGGCTGAGAGTTGATAACCCTGCCTAGGAATGTCAGCAATACAGTTATTCCGTTTCTAATTAGAAGCTGCTGTTCAATGTAGGCAGGATTAGCATGAGGTCTGTGGCCTACTCATACAGGTCAACTGGGTAACAGGTTACTCAAATCACTTGGCCAATATATAGAAATGATAGAACATTCCCTGTATTCCTCGATTAACACATTCCTTAGGCTGTGTCTGAGGCCAGATTTCTTTTCCATCTACAACATGTGAAGTCTAGGGTGTCCCTTAGGGGTTATGCAGTATGTGCTGGGGAGAGTACCCACACCTGCTGGAAGGACAGGTACTGTCACGCTGGGCTTGGCTCAACAACTTCTAAATATCCTAGCAGCTCCTAAGAGAGCATTGCTCAGCTAGTGTCAATCAGACAAAATGCCCAAGCTACCTAATGCCACTTGCCAGTAAGTTAAATGGTATAGACGACTAGATCAAACCCAGGCAGCCTAAAAAAAATAGACAGGATGCAGTGTCCTGCTCCATATGGAATTAAATGTTGGTGTTATTTTGGTATTTCATTGTCGTATTACATTTTGTTGGTCAACTGATTGTCTTTGCTCTAGAGTACCCATTCTCCGTTTTTCTCCAACGAAATAACTCTCTCTTCTACAGAAACACTTGGTTGAGAGATGTACGCTATTGTATCTAATTCTTCATAAGTCTCAATCAGACTTCTCAGTGACTTCACCAGGGGTTGGACCAAGCTGTACAAGTAGATTTCAGACTAGCTCTTTAAGAGTAGGTATTTTTACTTCCCAAGAGTTCATTCTCATTCACAAAATTGAACAATTCAATCTTGAAAATATGTTCTTTCTTTACAGAGAAATTACTGCATCTGTACTAAAAATAGTTCCAAGAAAGGAATCGTTTTACGTAACGCCCATGATAATTGAACAGTGTGCTATGATGACTACAATGGAAAAAACTGAGTTGCAGAATTTCCTCTGTTGTAGCATATGTTTTGAAGGCTTCTGTATTTCACATTGTAACTGTGAAATTTCTGTCATTCACATACTTGTGAAAAGATGAGTGACTCATTGAGAAAACAATTCTTTTCTACTTATCACCCACAAACATGTGTTTCATAGGTATTAAACAGTTTTCTCCTCGACATTCTTGTTTTCACACTTCATAATATTCCCAAGCAAATTTTTGCACTCTTTATGCAGTACCAACCCTGGTCTGAAATAAGTACCTTTTTACAGGTACTTGTCACAGAGAATCCCAAAAGAAAAAAAAAATAGATTCACCAGTTAAAAAATATATAAACACATAAATAGATAAAAACATAAATAAATTATAAATCATTATTAAAATAACTTTTTAAAAAAGTATACTCAAATTCCTATATAGCTTGCCATTGACAAGTAGCTACAGAACAACCTTAGAAACTATTGTCATAGTTTGTGATGCTCGGTGCTCCAAGGTTTGTAGTCAGCCAAAGAGGGAAAGGATCAGCTGGGCTACGGGTACATACCATTTAAATTACAAAACCCTTCCCTCAAATGGATAAGAAGAAAAAATACTTTTTCAAATATTAACATCGTTTTGGCTTTATCTCTAGCACACAGAAAGAAAAAGGAAAGTATGTTCATTTGCAATGTGACTTAAAAAACATAATCAAACCAAACCTGAATTATTCTTCAAACTTGAGAACATAATAGAAAGGAACTGCCATACCAAAAATACATCTTCCTGAATACCTTGCCTCTGATAAAAGGCAACTGTAGATATTAAGGGGAAAAGTATTAAAAACTTCTGTCAGAAATATTACAAGTTCTGACAATTATACTGCAGAAATGAGGATTAATTAATAAAAGCACATTTGTGACTCCTGAGTTGGGGGGAGGGAGTAAACTGGACAACAGCATCACCACATGGCAGTGTGCTGAAAGAATGCATTGGAGAGAAGGCAGCTGTGCACTAATAACGCATTAGCACTGCTGTTTAAGTTTTATCCACAAAGGAGAAGCTGATCAATAGCAACTTTAACTAATCATTTTTAAGTTAATGATTTGACTCCTCTATTTTGGAGGACTCCTTTCTCAGGGAAAAAGAAACAAACACACTAAAACCCCTCTTAATTCCTCCAGACCTTAGGTAAACCCAACATAGACTGCAGCAATACTTGTACCTTGGCTGAGAATCCACAGTGAAAAGTAAAGACACCAAAAGTAGTTACAGCTGTCAGGCAGAGAAAGTCCCCAAAACAGCCAAATATAGAGCTGTAGGTAGAAAATGGGTCTTTCCAGAGCAAGTATAATAGCTTTTTCAGGTAATTGGAGATACCTGGATGAATAATATAAGCAATTGGAAATTGGTCCAGGTGCACACAGAATGACAGACTCGTTTGCTGAGAAAATAATACTGTGTGCAGGCATAGATTTACCTGTGAAACTAGAAGAACTTAAAAGACTCTTACCATGCCTAGAACCTCTCATCCCTAGCACTAGCTGCTCATTAATCCCTCAGTTAATTGGCTTTCTTTAGATTTGTTCTAAAATATATAAATAATAGTAGCTTAATTACAACACAGGAAGATATTGCCACAAAAAGAATGCCATAATGAAAAGAAAGCAACCTGGGATCTTGAACTCCCTTTGAATTTATCTTGTCATTCACTTCCAAAAACCGAGTCATTCCAAATTTGCTAATTCATCCAGGAACCTATGCCAATTTCTAAGAATTAATCCTAACATACCTCCCATCCTGAAGGATTAATCTTATCATAGATTGCTGCTTACCAATACTTTATCTTGTACTTCATTAATATCAGTTTGATTCTTTCAGTGATCTACTCCAGAGTGTAGGGTCCTAAGGAAAAAACTCTCATAAAATAGCCTCAGGTTTGGGGTTCTATTTTCCTGCTATTTTTTTAAGATATTGCTTTAACATAGAAATTATTCCTTACACATCACCATCTATTATATCTAGTGCAGTACATCTTTCCATTTCAAGATGCTTCAGAGACAGATCCCTGTTCTGTACTTGTGTTTATGAGTTTACCTGCATTTTTGAAAGCTCACCTCCCCCCCCCCCCCGCTTTTTTTTTTGTATTAAATTTTGAAAGCCCCCCCCCCCCCCCCCCCTTTATTTTTTACTTTGTGATTTGTCTCCTTGAATCATCTCTTGTCTTTTTCCTTCAAGTGACAGTAGTTCTCTAATGTTAGGTGAAAATTGTTGCTACGCTTACATAAAAGTAATTATTCTCACTACTAATTCACATTCTACTGTAGCTCCAAATCCCCAGCCACAGAGAGTCCTGAGACCGGCACCACTGTGTCAGCCTGGGGAGCCCGGCTGTGCCTTCAGCCAGGCCACATCCTGCATCAGAGGGCTGGGGAGCCACAGTTCTCCCTCTTGTGAACCATTCCCAGAAATACTTACTTTGGCACGCAGCTCAAATATATAGGGCCAGGAAAAATGGCCACACCAGGTTGTACTCTATCTTTCATCCCATTAAGTAAATTTAATTCATTTTGCTGCATATTCTTTGTAAATGGTGTAGATATCGTGCTGGTTTTACTGGCAAAGTCAAAAGTATGAGCTAATTATTTCGGTTATTCATTATCCTGCTGAGACAAACATTATGAAGAGCAAAAGGCAGAACTTAATAAATCAGCTGGCAACACTAATCTGGTGTGAGTTTTCAGCATTACTCAGGAAATAAAACCAGTATGAAAAGATCTAGTGAAATCAGAAATGCTGTCTGGTAGTAATAATGGTAGAAGGGACTTGTTCTCTGATTACCAGACATGAATTTGGGAAATTTGGCTTCCAAGGCACCATGACTTTGCAGTTCATTACATTCTCAATGACTCATGTTATGAATATGTCCTTTTAATTGCTCTTTGTTGTTTTGACCCTTGTAAGAGGATCATTCATTCTTTCAAGATAGGGGTTACCCCAGTGTTCATGGAAAACTGCCTTAATCTAAGCAGAGTTGTTGAATTCAAATTCTAACAGATAATGAGAATCTGAGCACAGCTACAGAGACTAATAACCTACAGTGAGAGAGAATCCTCTCAAAGTACGAAAGAGAGCTGACGGACAGAACAAACTAAAGGAAGATTTATGTTGATCACCATAGGGTCAGACCTTTCAGTTTCTCTGTTACATTGATATCCCACGTCTGGTATCATACTGTGGGGTCCTCATAAACATACACCTGAAATAAACTGCCCTGACTGTGCTTCCCATGGGGAAGTATTAGAAATTTGTAAACTGGACAGTCCTTTCCACTTCCCAACATATAGGATGTGTGCAAGTCAACACATGATGCTCACAGAGGCACTAAGTCTTAGGAGAGCTTTCAGCACGTTTGGAACGTGCTGTGACTGACAGAATGCATTCAAAATGCTAAGCACTGAACACTCAGGTTACACATTCAATTTTCATGTTCCCTGAGACTTCAAAAGTCCCACTCCAACTGATTTGCATTCTCAGTTTAAAAGCTGCTACAAACCACAGATTTATATAGGTACTTTGAATTCTCAGTATAATGAAAAATTATTTATGTACATACCGAACAGATTAAATTTTATTGACTTAAAAGCCTTAAAAGTCTATACTGACATTGACTTACCCCAGTCAATCAAAATTGCATATTAGGGGTACATTACGTTGTTAGCTTATTGCTTCCTTCTCGTTTCCTTTAGCACTGACTAGTCTTAGAAATGGTTAAAAGGTCAAAATGTACTGAATACTAAGGAACTTTGAGAAAGGTTCTCACCTTGTTAGTAAAAAAGAAGTTAAAAAGTTAAAAGCAAAAGAGAAAAAGAAATTATGGAAGAGCCTTCACCAGCAAGCCTAAATAAAGTCTGATTTAATCATAAAAGCAGAGAAAAGGAAGACTTGCTTTTTGGATTTCTTACAGACATGAATTAAACCTTACCTAACTGACATTATCCAAGAATAAGAAAATATGAATCTAGTCTTTTTGCTTAGCATCACTTTGCCTAAAAAGAGTCCTTTTCACATAGACCTTGGAGAAGTCACAGCATATGCATTTATCTCTATGGTTTTTTTTAAATCAAAAAGGAAAGGTAGGCAGAAACCTTGC
This sequence comes from Pterocles gutturalis, assembly GCF_000699245.1. Classification (NCBI taxonomy): domain Eukaryota; kingdom Metazoa; phylum Chordata; class Aves; order Pterocliformes; family Pteroclidae; genus Pterocles; species Pterocles gutturalis. The sequence goes on from NW_010122754.1 coordinate 102,105, forward strand.
TAAATATTAAATATCTTAGCTTCTGATAACCTTCTAACTCATTAACACTAAACCAATAAAGTCCAGCTAAAGTTTTGATTGAACATAGTTTTCTCTAGCGCAGAGAGCACAACAGGAGTTTCACATGTCCCACTTTTAACTCTATCCATTGTATAGAGGCAAAAATAGCAAATTATCTTATATTTTGAAAGCCCGAGAGCTGTAATAACAAACCCTGAGTACTACACTTTCGGACTTTCTAATCTTTTCACAGGCATGACTATCTAAAGGTATATGTTGTGTACACTCATTGTAACACCATGACAGTGAAGCAAACACAAAGGTCACCAAGCATCAAAACAATTCACTTTTATGCAAAACACGCTCACATACAATTTTTACTGTCATGAATTAAAATTATGCAAGTGTATCAATTAATGCTAACACTGATTCATCAACATTGCAGTACAAGGGTGTGTAAAGATTTATTTATGATCTTCTCACATATTAGCCAGCAAAGTGTTTTTTTCCAAAATGCAGTTTTGCACAACTTAGCAAACAAACACAAGGGTAATTTTGCTTGTGATTATATTGATATTTTTTTTTTGCCAAATGTTAATGAATTTTAAATTGTCTGTGTTAATTTTACTTTTTAATTATGACACAATATGAACTTACTGGAGCTGATTAAAAATTAATTCACCCATTCTTTAGTGAAAGTTCTAATCTCAAATTCCTAAATTAGAATGGGTTTACTGAAAGTGCAATTTAAACTTTAAACAGAGAAAGTTTAGAGAGTTGATTTAAACAGTTTTAAATTCTTCAGTACTTATTCTTACTATTTTTCATACGATGTATAGATACAGGTAAAACAATGTCCTTTCACTAAAAATCCTGATTATATGTTTTCATTTTTGTCTGTGTTGCTACATATTTCATAAACAAATTAGTGTGGTACTGCCAATACAATCTTTCTTCCAGTATTACTGGTTCAAGCGGGGCTTCCAAGAAAAAGAGAAATCATCTATACGGAGTTTATTCCTAGTTATATATGTCAGTACTCAAACCCAGTGGTCAAACGGCACACAGAGGAAATGCTTAGTACAGGAATTACAGATCAACAGTCTCGCAAAGTGTCACTCTAGTGAGAGATCCCAAACATAAAGTAGCAACCGCTGCTGTGAAAGTATTTTGAGATATATACCTATTTAATGTTCTACTGACATGGGTTTACAAACCACGGAAGCAAGAAACAAGAAGAATGATAGTTCATATCTGTAACTAGTCCACACAGGGTGAATAGTTTGTTAAAAATATTCCCATCATGCTATTATATACAAACATAAATGAAGAAAAGGTGTTCAGCTCTCTCAGGTGAAACTTGTATTCAACCTCTCTGAAGAGAGGCACTAGCAGTTACATATAGAAACAATCACGAATCCACAAAAATAACTCTAAAATTCCTCACAGTGGGAAACACTACATCCTTTTATTAGGTAATCGGTACAATAAAATAGAAGCAGCAAAGCAAAAAGCTTGAAGACAGCTTGGAGACAGAATGACAGGTAACAAAACTCATTCTTGGGGTAAGCCATGAGCCAACTCACCCAGCTTATGAGGTTGGGGACACAGGTTTGTGTAACTGTGGTTCATCCACAGCTGTTTCCTCAAAACCACTTAGAGACACTGGAGACTCGTGCAAAATTCAGTTTCGGAATTTCTGCTAAGGACTGTGGTTCCCTTTGAAAATAATGAGGCTAATATTTCTGCCTTAATACCATAAAAAGCCAGGGCAGAAGGTACAACTGAAGTATGATTTACAAATGAACCTAGCAGACCTTAGCTCTCTGCTTTTCCTTGGAGGTTTGCACCAGAGAGTGAGAACTGTTTAGGGGTTGTTCCCTCTGCGGAGACAACTTCATTCTAAATCATATTGTTAATGCATTTCTTTGTATAATACAATATTGTAACACTGGTGTCACAGCACATTTTTTTCCACACAGTTTTTTCCTCATTACTGGTCAAATATTCAGCTTTGCAGTTACTGCTGTGCATTGTTCTCATGTACAGCTTAATGAAGAATCTCTCCCTGGGAGCCTATCATTCCTATGGGGTTGAGCTTTCCAAAGAAAATACTCTGGATATTTTGACAGTAAATAACTCTTACTTGAAATACATGGAGATTTCATGTCACTGCTTTCCTGTCCATGTGGAAGCCAGCCTTCAGAATACCAGACATATGCTACCCCTTGGCAAAGAGTTGACACTGGCATCAGGACAAAAAAAACATTCCTGAAAAAAACCCAGGGAAAACATTATAACGCCGTGTGTTTGAACAGCAATGCTGTGTATTACTCCTTCTGCTTCCAAGTGCTAAGTTCTGTCTACCTTCATTAAATAAATGTTACTATCCATGAAAGCAGAGGAAATATATATATATATATGTATGTATGTATAGTAAGCTATGATCAATTTTGCCAGTAGATAGTATGGTAGAAGCTTAAATCTAATTTAGTGGATGTAAAATAAATTCTGAATTTATATGCTTTTTATTTCAATATCCACAATACTGAATGTTTAGGAAATTGTCACAAATCTCTGCATTTAAAATTTCAGATAACCACTTATAGTTTCTATTTATAATTCAGAGTTCTGTCTGTTCTGTGTAATACATTCAACATGGAGCCAATTTGTTTTTTTATTTGGCCACATAAAACGCACGGGATACATGTTTTGGAGAAATTAGGTCTATTCATAGCCACTATTCCACATACATTTTGTTTACTTTCTTATATATACGCTCTCGTTAGTGGGATATAAACACATGGATAGTCACTAAGATGCCTCCTGTTGTGTGTGTTGCATTGGATGGTATGTTTATATCAGGTCTACTGAGTAAGCAACACTTTTACAGCTATGAGTGCTTATTTTTTTCATTTAAAGTTTTGGAGGAACTGACCGTTGAAAATTCCCTAGAGCTGTCCAAAAATCCTGGTTAAAAATATATTGTAAAATTTATGTTGACTTCAGAGTGTCATTACCCTATTTGCATGTCTGATAAATTTTCCTGACAATGTGATTTACAAATGGTCCATTTACAAAGGAGACTTCTTCTAAAACCTCTAGAAGAAATGTCTGTTTGGTGACTATGGAGCAGTGAGGTGGGAGTTAACTGTGCAGCCAGGGCTGTGTGCACATATATATTTGTATGTATATACATACATAGATTTCATTATATTTTTTATATATATATATATGTGTGGTTTGTTTGTTTGTTTTTACAAACATACATGTATTTACAAATGTATTTTATATATCATTGGCTGGGAGAGTGGAATTTGAAAATGGGAAGGAATACATGTGAATAGGGATCTTTGGATCCACTACAAGTTGGTTTTTTTAATTATTCTCAGATTTTTCAAACCTGCTCAGGAAAGCTTCTGAAAACACATATGGAATTTACAGATCCATTGCACTCACTGACATTCATTGGGGTTTAGAGGATTAATTCCATCAAACCTCATGGAAAAAATCCTTCTGACAGGATTCATACAAGGCTGTTCTTCTAAAGAAATCCCAGTTGTGAGCTTAATAATGTCTTGGCAAAGGGGTAAATCTCTTCAAAGCTCCACAACAGCTCATGCATACTGGTAGAGACCAAGGCATCATCTAGGGTCTGTTTTTCATTGATCAACAGAGAAAGCTCCACAAATTTAAAAATATATTGGACTGACCTCTTCACATACCTTGGTATACTTTTTTTGTATAGTTAGCTAATGGAAAGTAATCACTACAAAGACCTACACATTAATTAATTATACATTCCAGAGAAACAATTTATTTTAATACTATGCCAATTTAAATGCAGTTAGGATTCAAAATTTCAAGAGATATAATGATATGCTGGAACAATCTTGATTACAGATTTAATTAGAGAGTAAGTAGTTTATTTTTTATTAAAAATTAATAATTCATGCACCTTAATTGTTAGATAATGATGGTTTTGTCTGCTATATGTAGTTAAAAATTATAAAACAGTGCTTTACAGCTATGGTTTAAAGTATTCATTTTCTTAAAAGACATGTCAAAGGGCTGCTGCTAAAACAGTTATCAAAAATCTAATGCAAACAAAAATACTCCTAATAAGTCTGAGTTGCCAAGGCTTCTATTTTTTTGCTTTGTCAGGGAAAGCCACAAAGAGCTCTCTTGAGTTAATAGCTGGAATAAACTAGGACCATAAGCCGCCCAGGAATTCTGAAGGGCCAGTCCTGTTATTAAAGTTGAAGTCTCCAGACAGGTGCTCATGAGCTTTCCTTCAGTTTTAATTCCAGATGTCCTTTTCTTAATGCACATGTGAATAAATGGGAAGACTATTTCTGTTAGCTAGATCTCCCATTTAAGCAGAAATGCAATCATCATGATTCCTAAATATTGTGTGTACACTAACTCAATTTTCTCAGCATTATTTAGATGTGCTCAGTGCTTAAACCTGACAGAAGGACTTCCCACCCATACCAATTAACCTTATCCTGCAGTTTTGTTCTGCCTAGTTGTCCTTGAATACTGTCTTGTTCTCTGTGCTGTTCATTTAAATTAGTTTGAATTTCTTCCCAGAAATTGTTTGCAACCTAAAACTGTATCCATCTGTTTGTCCCTATTTTTCCATTTTTAATTTCCCAAGAGGGATAAATGGATCTTCCAATTTAAATGTATGACAAAGGGCAGTCCCTTTCAGAGCATCCTTTCCCTTTTTGTCTCTTATTTCACTTTTACCAGTCACAGCAGTTGTTACCTGGAAAGACTATTTTTGGTGAATAAGGGCCTCTCTACTCTCAGGCGGAGCTCCAAGCTCCAACTCCAAGCTGCTGAGTTTACAGTATGTATCAAGTCAAAAACACGCTAGGAAATTATCAGGGAATGTCATATTCTCTCCTGAGTGAGAATTAAACAGCAGTAAAGATTCCCAGCACCATCATAACTAGGATTATTTTGAACTATAGTGTCATGTTGGACATATTATGTCTCTTGCTGTTTAAATATGATCAGCATGAAAACCAATGCAAAATTTCTGTGTATCTACTGGGAAGCATTTCATGGAGTTTCCCACAGGAATCATAGTTCAGGTTGGAAGTGACCTTCAAAGGTCATCTAGTCCAAGCCTCCTGCAGTGAGCAGGGACATCTTCATCTACATCAAGCTGCTAGGAGCCCCATCCAACCTGACCTTGAAGGTTTCCGGGGATGGGGGATCTCCCACCCCTCTAGACAATCCGTTCCAGTGTTTCACCACCCTCATTGTAAAAAAAGTCTTTATATCAAGTCTGAGTTTACCCTCTTTAGTTTAAACCATTACCCCTTGTCCTCTTGCAACAGGCCCTGCTAAAAACTGTGTCCCCAATCACAGAATCATTGAATGATTTGGGTTGGAAAGGACCTTTAAAGATCATCTAGTCCAACTCCCCTACTATGGGCAGGAACATCATTCCCTAGATCAGGAACAAGAGAGTGCTCTCTCTGAAGTCAACCAGATTGAGCAGCCACAACAGCAGAGCTCAGGGGGTTGTGTTCTCGAGCACGTGGCTCCTGGGACTGCTCCCCTGGGGAGTTTGTCACCTGGACAGTGACCTTCACTGTCTTCTACATTTCAGAAAATCTGGAACCCTGTCAAAACAGCAGAGTATTTGTGCAGATGGGCTTTCTTTGTACACGTAGTCTGAAAACACAGATTAATCTCACTGTGCTTATGGGTCTCCCTTTCTACTTATTAGATAGAGGTTTTCAACTAAATGATCTCCAGGGGAACCCAAAAAACTCAGTCACTCTTTGATTCAACGGTTCTAAGTGTTTTTCTCATCTATGTAACTCCAGCCAGCCTTCTGGCTCTCATGCCTCCTTGGAGTGTAAATACTTAAGGACACAGTGCAGTTTAAGTTTACACCATGTCTTCAAAATTACAGAATTAGCCCTGCTGTTCGTTCTGTATCCATATTTTCTAAGTCACTTAATGTCTTTGTTAAAGCCAAGAAATATTGCATTTGTCACACTGTGATGCCCTAAGTAACTGTTTTAAATTGGTGATGTTCACTGAAGAAAGTGTTAAGACAACTACTTTTCTGGACTGGAAGAGTAGAGAAAAACATATATTTGCAAGATGAAAAGCATGTTAATAGAGGCCTGTTTATGACAACGCATAGTATAAACTGATGATTAACCAGGCTTGCACATATGGCAAATTAAAATTATACACAAAATCAAAATTCATGCATATATCTATAAAGTGAGCACTGTGTAATTCTAGGGACATGTTTTTCCTTTCTTTTGGAAAATGTCTACTTCCCTTTGAAGGATAACATAATGTAACTACAAAGCAGCACTAAAAGTATTTCTGTGCTGAAAGCCCAAGGAGGCAGACATGAATTTAAAGTACTAGTCTGAAAAACATGACTAAAAGCTCCCTCTTCTCTCCCACCACCACCATTTAAATTCAGTAAGTACAAGATGTAGTCTCACATCATGTAACACTGTTATGCATGAACAGTCTCTCCCTCTTTTATGCGTCAACAAGCACTGAAACTTCTTCTGAACTTCTGGACTTTGCCCTTTGTTAGTGAAGTCCAGAAGTCAAGACAGCAAATAGGAGATTTTTGACAATATTTTTTTATGCTGGGATCAAAAACTTCTTAAAGAGATTTTAGTCAGAATTTTTTTCAAATTCACCTTTGGTTACCATAGCCTTGGCTTGCAATAATGAAGATAAAAACAGGCATAAGCACAAAACCCAGCAGCTTGAACACACTGTAGGAAGGAAATGAGACAAATGATAGTTCAATCTCTCCAAAGCTTTGGAAACCTGTAGGTTAATGCAAAAAGTGTGGGGAAGAAACAAGAGAAGCTGAATAGGAATTCTTAATAATGAGCACTTAATGACTAGTGCTATAGAAGCTTAGTAAATTAGACACTTTACTGCAACAGCAAAGGTCATCATGTTCACATGGGACACTTGTCTTGAGATGCAAATTTGGGAAGTTATCCTTGCTGAAAGTCTGGGAACTTGAACCTGGGTGTTAAACACATTAGTGTCCCTTGCAGATGACCAAACTGTGAAAATGCAGTGGAAAACTTTTGTGAACAAATACCACAATTATCCAAGGCACAATAAAAGGTAATAATGAAGATTTGCGCTACCAGACAATCTTTAAAAAGAGAATGAATGCAGTACCACATGGATTAATTTGGAAGTTATGGTGGTGACAAATATTACAGATGCACATACACATGCAGGAGGCAGAAAAAGCAATCAGTGCAAAGACTGTTGTATATTTAATCAACAGAGAAGAATTAACTGAGGTCATGGTGAAACGTAGTTTGCATGACAATGACAATGGGATGATAACGGTATGATAAGAGTTAATGAAACTTGGAAAAGGAAGGAGACTGGATAGCAGAATAGAAACAAATAGACTGTAAGAAAACAGAGTTCAATAGATTAAGCAAATCCCTGAGCAAGAGCTCATATAATGGGAAGAAAGAATTACAGAGTGGCAGTTCCACAAACAATATTAATGGTGCAAGAACAATCACATACTATCCCAATACAGCAGCTGAGAATAACTAAATCAGAAGCTCCTCACCAGTGTCAAGCAAAAGGAGGAAGCACAGAGAAAGTGGAAACAGGTCAATTATACTAAAAATATAGGAAGTGTATAGAAAAATTAGAAAGGACAAAGCATGAGATGGAAAGAAGCCAGCAAAGAAATCAAAGACTACAAATCATTGCAGATGTTAGCAGTAAGAGGTTAGTTGTCAGTCTAGTACTGACTGGAGAAGGAAAGCTATCAGAATGCCAGGACGGCTCACGTGCTGCATGACATTTTTGCTTTAAAATGCTAACTGCAAGCAGGTGGTTAGAACAATTAACACTGTAGAAAAGAGTAACATCTCAGTTTGGAATAAAGAAAAACAGGTTAAAACAATTCAGCTATTCATACTGACTGATGAAGTTACTGAACTAGCTTCAACAATTCAGATGTATTAAAGCTCATTAAATACCTGTAAGGAATTGAAAACCCAAAAAGACAAAATACAGTGTCTATCATTAAACGAGAATACCAGAAACATAAGGCAGAGAGCTACGGAAGTATAAATGAAGTCACTGAATTTCCTTCCCCCTCCCAAATTGATCACAAATAACTAGACATCTGAAAAATCATACGGTTATACTTAAGAGCTGACATGGACTGGTCCAGGACATATCATGTCAAACTAATTTTCTAATTTTCTTCTCCGACAGGCCAACAGATCATGTGAATAAGGAAGAAAACCTGTGTATTTCATTTTCAGTAGAGCTTTTGACAAAATATATTCTAATAGGTGAACCAGAGAAGCACAGTTGTCACAAAAGTATTAAGATATAGATACAAAATTGTCTGGGATTACTGTGCTTATGAAATATTTAATAGTGGTTTACCATCAAATGGTAAAACATACTCACTGGAGATACAGAAGGCCTATTTATAGGTCTGGTTCTCCTAAATATTTTCATTATTATCCTAGATAAGGGAACAGAAGGTATGTTTATTAAATAAGAAAGACCACATGTACAATGGAGGTCTAAAATTCAATGATCTTGACAATTTTAAAAATAATCTGAAACTAAATAAAGTTTAAAAACTGACTTAAATTTGCTCACAAGTGAAGCACGAGACAGTAACGTCATGCCATTACAAACATAACAACGTATATTACAAATGTTTGTTCCTGTTTTAATAAACATACATAATATAAAAACATATATATGTAAAGCACAGTGTGCAAGCATACACATATACATACACATAGTAAATAATGTGAAAAATCCTGGTCACAATGGTTCTCCTCCAGCCACTGTTGGCAAGGCTTCAGCAAGCCTCCTGTTGCTTCAGTGAAGCAAATGAAGCTGTCAGCTGCGTCAGCTGTGCTTTAGCAACGACATGGACAAACTGAGGAAGATAACCAGAGATTCAGAAAAAATAACAAAGGAAAGACTGAAAGAACAGAGAATGCTTCAACTCGATGGAAATGCTTCAACTCGATGGTTACAGTAGATAAGCAAAAGAATAATGGGCTTAAACTACACTAACAAATCAATTTAGAGATTGAGAAAAAGCTCTGGTAGTAATGAAAGAACAGTGAAATGAATTGCCCAGGGTAGTCCTGGTATAGCTATCACTGGAGGATTTTATAAACAGGTTACACAAACATTTGTCAGGAACTACACAGCTATAATTTATTCTGCCCTGAGGGTCTCCCAGATTTCTTTTCCCAAGGTTCTACCATCCAGAATAGCCATTAACAGATAAGGTATTTGCACAAAATAAAAGGGGACATGGCATCAAGTTTCTGCTCTGACCTAGATAAATAAATATTTAACAAGCAGTTAGGCCCCAGACTTGCACACTGATCCTCTGCATCTCATACAGATGCCCCAGCTCCTGAGCTATCATCTCACCAGCAATCTGGACTGTTCTCTCTCTTGTTTACCTAAAGGAAATTTCTGCACCTGAAAGACTTCAGAACAGACTTTTCACATGAACTGATACGAATTTTATGCACATTCTTGTAGTTAATGAATTGATCCACCATAAAAAACATTTAGGCTATCATTCCTCCACACCTGACTTTATTCCCAAACTTGCAGCTTCCCGTACTGCTTTGAATCTCCTGGGATGGGACAATATCTCAGTTGGTATGTATAGACTCTAGACAGTTTTCTTGGACTAAACAGACTAACACATAGGTGGGATGAATCCCAAAATTCAGAAACCGCTTACCTACATTACTTTGCAAAACTAAGGGCAGCATCATAGTCTGGCCTTTAACACTTTTCACTTACATTTCAATTCTCATCCAGCAGAGATGATAGCTTGACACCTTAAAGTTATTTTATGCATATTCAGATTGTATTAACTATTTTTAGCAGTCTCTTTTAACTGAAGTGTGTGAGTAAGCATATTTTGCCAAAGTGCAATATTCAGCAATGCATTTAAAGGCAGAAGCTCCTTTGAGGTTTAACGCCGTCTTTTTTCAAGTAGCATGATTTCAATCTAAACTCCAAAATACTACCATTTCACTTTGTGTTCTCAAGGGAGCAAAAAGGAAAAAATTAAAAAAAAAAAAAAACAAACCCTGATTCAAGTTTGACAAGCCTCCTCAACTATTAATATATGTAATATTTCTCCCTGATCACCATACTCTGAGCATACTTAGCAATGACATTGCACCCTTTAGCTAGGAGCGAGTACATGGTTTTGAGTGGAAGTAGCTTAGAGGCTTCCACTATTTCAAGATCTCTGGGAATGACAGCGTTGCAAGCTGTGTAATGTTTGCAGTATTCAGGCAAGGATAGAAGAGACCTTGTTCTTTAGAAAAGGCTTTAGAAGTCTGGGCTAGATCCTGAAGGTGAATTTCTGAGTCCAAATTCTGTAATGCTCATAACATACCGCTCCTCTTCCCTGCTGCAAAGTGGATGTCATGAATGTACTTGTTGAGGAACAGCTTATGGAGGCTGATAGAGAGAGGAGAATGAGATTATACTGAAGTGATGGGGAAAGGCAAACCCAGCATAGAAATTCACTGAAGCTAATGAAACCACTAAAACGTAATCACTGCCTAGGGAGGTTTTAGTAAGGCATGAGGGGAGGAATAGCTTGTGGCCTTGCTACATCAGTGGTAATACGAGAACCACAAATGTGTCATCCACCAAAATGCCTCCGAATCCTATACTAGGGAAGTTTTCTATAGTAATTCTACATGAGAAAATCATCAAGTAAATACAGAGAAAACTTGCCTAATTCTTTAAAATAGATTTTTTGGGGGAAGAATTTGGACAGATTCAAATATGAAAACAAACTTTTATCTTGAAGTTCTCTGTTTGGCAATCTAATCCATAACACCAACAGAAGTCTTTCAAGAACGGTGCTGCCCTGGGATGAGCCTTTAATTACAACTGAGACATAGAACCATCTTCCTTTAAAATATTGAACAAGGTAATAATTTTTTCTTCTGTAGAACTATAAACATTGTTAAAGTACTGCAAGATCATATTTTCATATTTTAATAGAAAAGATCTTAAAAAAATGAGGGAGTTTCAATTATACAGTTCTAATACTATTTTTATACCACCTTGTTTCTTAAGGTATTTTTTCAAAGTAACTCCTTACGGATTTATTTCACAAATTACACATCTAAATACGATGTAAATAATTACAGCAAATAGAAAGAATGCTATTTTACAACATATGTAACGCAACATAGCATCTTAATCAATATGGTTTCTCTTTCCACCATATATATGATCAGAATTTTAAATCATATGTTTTGAATTTTTATCTAAATTTTTGGTAACGATAAAACACATAATATAGAAAATACATAATTTATGCAGGCAAACAACACAAAGACAATTAGAAACACCTTAGTGTAATTTTGTCCAGCATAATTTTGGCTCCCTAGGCAGCAGTTACATTTTAGTGGTTTCATTAGCTTCAGTCATCAGAGTTCATTAGGATTGCATAGATTACTATTTTAAAATAAATTTTCCTTAAGCAGAAATGCTTTTTGTTACTCTTTCACATTTCCGGGTTCTTAAACATTTTATTTTTCCTTATTTATACTATTTTTTATCTCCAAAATTATCTTCACTAACACAATTCACTGCTTTGCCCAATCGGTGGCACAAACTAGGATATGACCTACAAACAGGACACAAAGTCAGTGGAAATGGCCACATGTAACTTCATAAGGAACCCTGTGGCTCATCACTAGCTGACATTTGTCAGTTTACCCCACAGAAATCAATTGCTGCGTAAGGTGAACGTACCCTGAGTACTGCTAATCCCTGGCTGTTCCTGGTGGTGGCAATTAACACTGGCCTACAGCAGCACTGTCACGGCTCAGATTTTCTCCAGGCTCTGGCCTTACGTCTGTACTTGTCCTGCCTGTGGAAAAAACGCTAAAATATCATAATTCCAACTTCCCTCTGCTCAGTCAGCTTCTACTCTTGCGCACAGAGCAACCAGAAGGAGCAAAGAAGCCAAGCAAGGCTTGCAGGACTGGGGCTGCAGGACTGGGTCTTTGCTCGCTCACCTCCGAAGGGAGGAGGACTGCAATTACGAGTGATGTTTTCTGTCCCAGACAAGTAGTAGTATGTTTCCAACAGAAATAGTGTTCCAATAGTATTTAATGTAATAAATAAAAAAAAAATCTGAATATATCTTAAAACATGAACATGAAGAAGGTTGCATTTGCTAGAATGAAACACCTACGATCAGCATTTTAATATCTCATGGCTGTGAATTCCTTTACATACAAGTAAAAGTGCATCTTTTCAAGGAAACAGGAGCAAAAACTCTTCATTTTATGTTATTGTCAGCAAAAATACTGCTTTAGAAAATCCTTCATCTTCATGGATATTTCTTTATGGCATTACTCTTTAATTATCTCAGATGTAAACATTAGAGAAAGGACTAATTAATTACAAAACCTTTTGCACTAGACACCTGATGTCTAGAAAAATTAATATTTGTTCTTTAGAAGGTCTGGGATCTGATGAAAGGAGGTAATTTGAATTAGCTGCAGATAGTTCACATTAGTGGATAATTAATTTTCTTCATATTTTGTCCCAGATTTCATTAGGCAACAGTTGTAGAGTAAACAGTTCTGTGTTAGAGAAAGGATGTCAGCATTCAGGCTAGACTATGGCTCCTCAGAAACCCAAAAAATATGCAACAGCAAGTATAATCATAAAGGAAAAACAGAAAGAACAAATTTACTGGGAATTAAAAGCATTATTTTGTAGCAGTTTTAATGATTTCTACTTGAAATAAAGAGAACATGACCCTCATCCCTGAAGACGTTCTAAGTCCTATGGGACCTCCAAATAGCAGAGGTGACATTCTGTTGTTTTAACATGATAGCTACAATAAGGAAATAAGGGGCATAATGTTCTTAAAACACAGGACGGCACACTATATTTTCTTTATTTATGTGCTTATACTTTCAGCGTTTCAGGTGACAATTTATAAGACCAAGACATTTCTGTACTCAAGGGTTTTTTTACATTTGGTTATTTATGTGCATACAAGAATTTTTTGTCTAACAAAAATTACATTGTATTACACAGAACTTATGTAATAAACAATTATTATCTTGAATAGAGGCACTATGAGAGATAAATTCTGATTATAACAAAAACTTAAAATGGGGTTGACAGAACATATCTGTGGGAAAAGTGTGATTAGCATGTGAGCACGTGTCCTACTTGAGCACCAGTTAATGGGAGTTTTGGTGAGCGATAGCTGAGATGTAGCAGTACCAATAACTCAGATTTAATTCCAAGGCATCGCGCTGATGACAACCCTGTCAGCAATGTCTGCCCTCATTTAGTTCCTATCTTCAGGAACAACCTTAATGCATAAATCAGACAGATGAAACTCACACAATGTGAGTTTGTTTAATTGATAATCTACTGTGGAGATAAGCGTAAAGGATGAAGGAGTAGTCATATTGTTGCTTATACCAAGGAGGAAGAGAAGAACAAAGTGGTAGAGCAAATACCAATCGATCATTGTATAAAACTAAGTGCTGTAAAATTTTCTTAGGATAAATGCAAAGGATTTGCTACACTTGAGTCTGGAGAAAGCAATTAAAGTCACTGGGGTATACTTAAGCATATATTCAAAGCTTTACTGGCTCAAGGCCTCCAGATAATTTTTAGGGATACCTTGGGCCTCCATATCCTCAATAAGTTGGTTTTAGATCCTACTTTTTCATACTCTAGCCATACAAACAAACATGGTTACTAGTGGTTTTAAGTGCCTGTTCAGCTTCAGTACAGTATTAACTAGATCCAATTTCAGATCTGGAATTCTACTCCTTGCTGGGTTAAAAGCTACTGTGTTTGAAAGTCTCAAACATCTACTACATATGAAAACCCACAACGCTCTAAGACAGAACTTACTCAAAAGCAGCTCATCTGTTACAGCTTGCACTAGAAACGAAGACTTACTCTGTCTAAAAATCAGAAAGACTTCTTATCTGAAGAAAAATGAGCAAGATTTACTTTGAAACAAGATTAATCTTATGGACCTGAAGGACAGGGAAAGTCCTGCAGACTCCTCCAGGTATATGAAAATAATTTTAGAAGAAATATAATGTATTCTTGATGAATAATTATGCAGACATCGGAACAGCTAGTGTAGCTTTCTGCGCCTACCCAACATCTGCCTCATGCACTGAAATAACCATACTGAAAGCAACATAATGCATCTGCCTTCAGAAATAAAACTCCAAGACAAACTATTTACAATATTCTCTCCTTTATCTAATCAAACTCAAAAATGTGGTTTCAACTTAATTGACCTGCATTTTACTGTGGTTTCACTAAAAATGTGGGTGCTGTAGATTTTAATTAAATAGATCACTCACCAGCCTATAGCAATGACATTTCAGGTTTCTCAGAACCCTACTTCAAACAAACAAACAAACAAACAACCAAAAAAACCTGTTTGAGTGCTCTTGCTAAATCCCTCAGCGAAAAACTTTTTGGCACATAATGTTTTGGAACACGTACAAATGTCCCCAAACATCAGGCAGTCATAGCACGCCAACAAAAAGGATAAAGTTCTCAGCTTCCTCTGCTTGTTTTAATTATGCTTCTCTGATTTAAACCCAATATAAATTTGGTTTCCTTTTTGTTGAGCAGAACCTTAAGAAGGTCAGTATAAATTCACTTGTGTGGAAGGTCAAGTTCTTTATAATGACATTAATTCTGTTATTTAAATATCTTGCAAATATTTAAGAAACAGACATTTGCTGTCTTTTGGGGAAAGAAAGAAAGAAAGAAAGAAAGAAAGAAAGAAAGAAAGAAAGAAAGGAAGGGTGTTATCAACTCTGCAGTTCATATTTCAATCTTTTCTGCAGACTATAGTTTCTCAATAATTGGGTTCAAGAAAATGGACAACAGGTCTACTAGATTTAAAGAGTAAGCCTCTATCAGATGCAGAGCCACAACTACTATACATATATCTATATAAAACATATAATTCTATTGCTATAACTTTTTAAGTTATTTGAATAACAAATTGAACATTTGGCCTTGAAAAACAAAATATTCAACTTGTAAACGTTAGTGTTCAGATTCTTCAGAATATGTAAAATTTTCATATAAATATCCTTGCATTTAATATATTTTGCATATTTTCCTTTAATTCTTAACCAATTGTGCACTTGTCAATGCTGACTTAGCTAATAGTTATCCCTCCTTTTTTAATCAAACTTCCTCTGTTTGACATATTTGTCATTATTTCTTGGAACATTTTCGAGCATGCAGAATATTTTGTTCACATCATTTCAAGCATCACCAATGATTTTATGGCTTAGTCTTCCAAGCCAGTACAGATTTCTGATACATTGGTATCACAATTCTGATCATTGGTATCATAATCTATTTTTCACCAAAGGGTGAAGATTTTTCATGATTCTTCTAATTCTTCATCCACCACTCTTTGGCAGGCCATGACCATTTTGCCTTCTTCATGACGCCTATTTCATTCCTCCCTCTTGATAAGCACTTGCGTTGAGACCTAATTCAGAGTGAAAACCCCATATAATTAATTACAGTGATTTATTTATGATTTAACTTCAGACTTCATGATAAACAAATGATTGAGAAAATTATTTGCATTTCAGCTGGGATGTCCAGATAAATTCAAAGGAATTAGGTACTCAAATCTTACTGAACGCTATAAGGAAATCTCTTTCCTTTTTTAACTGCATCTCACCATTCTTCTGTACTTTGAGCCTAACCCAGATCACATTCAGATGACTTTTTAAGATTTGTAGTGATTTCAGTGAGCTTCTAGTCAACCATCAGAAGCTTGAGAGACTGTCACGCCTAATACTGCAGCACTGTATCTGTCATTTACAGAGTTCTCATGACTTGGTGGAGCTGTTGGTGATTCTACCCACAGCCAACAGGATTGTCTCTTAATGCTGAATGTTTGGTAGTCGTTACAGGAAGGCGTATAACTCTTAAAACTACCAGCAATTTGGCAGTCATGTAAAACTGACTGAAAATAATCATAGAGATTTCTTCATTTATTTACTGAACGAGTTTTACTGTTGGTTTTTAAGAAACACATTGACTAATTAGCAAGCCAACCGTTTACTGAGCACCCTGTGCTTCAGATATGCCAGACCTCCACCACACAGTTATTTGAAACTGCAATCCAGTTGCTATGACTACAGCAAGCTCCCATAGGATGGCTCTGTTTAGCTGGCACATCCCAGCCACCCAGAATACTAATGAAATGGGAGAGTCCACCTATATGCACTGCAATTCAGAGATGCATTCTACAAAACTGAAATATTTGCAGGAAGTCAACTGCAAATACCATTATCTTGTTTCTCAATAAAAACATGAAACCCATTCTCTCTGAAGAAACCTTTTCTCTTTCTACGCCCTGTAGCTGCATTTCGATTTGTACATATTATTTTGAAAAGCCGAGTTTAAATGATGTAGCCTAACAGAAATAAACATGTATTTTTCTAAAACACAACCAAACAAATCAAGGTAATAAGGATTTCAAATTAGTGATATTCAATTTTATTAAATAGAAAAATTAAATATGACAGCTTTTACTTGTTTTTGATTTTATACAGCAAAATCCATGAAAAGTACCCTATCGTGTGCTTGCTTACCCCACAACTCTAAAAACGGAATAACATTAACCCATTCAGCCTCTAGTGGTGATGGTGAAGTTATGCTGAGAAAGGACAAATATGAAGTTATTTCTGCTTGGTGCTCTTGGGCTGCTCTGGGACACATTGAAACCTCTGATGTAGTTCCACTTGGGTGCTGACAATCTCGCAGGACATTTGGGGTCATTACAGCTAAAGATTACTGTTACCTTTTATCAGGGAGTATCTAAAATACATCTTGTTAGGAACATGCTCCATAAACTATGGCTGTTGGCTATTATCGTCTCCATTCAAGTCTGTTATGTAATGTCATCTGTTCTATGGGAACTCATAGAGAACATTCCAGTGTGGACGTTCAATAACTCCTGACATTGTCACATATATATATATATGTATAGATGTACAAAAGTATAAACTCCTGACTGTTTTATTTCAGGCCTACTGATGATAAAGAGATGGTACTTGTGTCTTTAACTTCTCTTTGTTTGATGAACTCCTGCTAAAGATGAACAAAAAAATCTGGAATTCATATGGATTCTTCAGGATGTATCTGTTGGCTTACAAGAGGATTGACTACATCTGTTATCACTGAGGCATCTGCGGATACTATTAAGATTTAGCAGGTTTTTTGAAAGGGATTACATACCAGGAGTAGCCAGAATCCTAAAAATAAAGTTTATGTTTATAGTTTCACACATTTATGGAATTTTATAAGCAAAATAAATACTCAAGTTTCCACAGCACAGTTAGTTTGTATGTAAGCTCTAGGAGAAAATATTTCTTATATTATCCTGTAACTGCCTTTTACAGAATCTCTGCATTGTGTTACCAATTAAAAATTGATGTGCTGAATGCCCTGAAAAAGGAAGTATGGTTTTGTACTACTCTATAAAAGATATTTATTCAAAAATAAAATATGGAATAAAAAAATAGACGCAACCAAAATATTTCACTATTCACATGCCAGCATCATTAATCCATTCCTGATTTAGACACAACGCATATGAGAAAGGCCATTATTGTCACATCTCTTGGAACACGAGATTTTTGTGAACATTCTGCATCAGGGGTCTAGAGAACAGATATAATTCTCTTAAATTGAATGGGTGGAATCAATATGCCTGCTGAGTGATGTAAATAAAATAAATGATATCTGAAAAGAGCATAGCTTATACTTTGTCAGCAAGTGGTAATTACTAACTATTCACCTGCTAGTTGCCCTTGGGGTCAGGAAATGCAAAACTGGATTTAAACTGACTTCTCACCTTTGTCTAGAATCATCACTGGCCTTTGCAATAGAGTTTACAGAACCTAATGTGCTGAAATTGTGATAGCCAATTAAGAGTTATCTAACAAAAAAGCATTTTTCCCCTGGGAATTAACTCTGATCTTAGGCCACAAAGGGGGGTTGCTGCCAGCGCACATGCTGCCTCCACAGATGTAGTGCAGGACTAATTGAATCCTGCTCCATTTTTATAAGACGACACATTAAATAATTCTGATAGTAGGTTTGCAGGAATGTCCGTTTCTGCTAAGGGACCCTCTGAGTTCATGCAACATCCATAGATAGGCGTATCAATGCTAACAGGATTAGTATTTAGGCATCTTCATCTGCCAATAGTGATGTAAACGAAGTGTTACTAAGTTATGGACACAGGCAGCATGAAATAATTTTTAACCATCACAGTCATGCTCAGAGGACAATAAAGACAGAAGTGGATAAAGGCACAAACTGAAAAGTGCACAGAGCAATGCAGCCTCTGCCTGTCCAATGACAGAAAGCTTGTGCTGCACTTACTGACATGTGTCAGAGCTTTTAACCCCTGTACCCTTCCACCTCTCTAAACTTAGGAACGCTGGATCTGGTCAGAGGGAGATTAAATATGTGTGAGTACAGCCCACTCTGATGCTTATCTTGGTGCTAGGAG
This sequence comes from Pterocles gutturalis, assembly GCF_000699245.1. Lineage (NCBI taxonomy): Eukaryota > Metazoa > Chordata > Aves > Pterocliformes > Pteroclidae > Pterocles > Pterocles gutturalis. The sequence goes on from NW_010122754.1 coordinate 120,748, forward strand.
CCGTGGCTGTAGAAAATTTAGATAATGAAAAATAGTTTAAAAAAAAGAAAAGAAAATGGTGAATAAAGAGCAAAAAGGAGGTAAAAGTCCTAGAAAATAAAAAAGAGGCAGTAGGAGACAGGATAGCAAATACAGGGAGAGAGTTACTGTGTCTTTTCTTTTTTTCTCTCCAGAGCGTACTCTCTGTTGACTCCGTGGTTTTTTGTCACTGTAGTCATTAACAGATGATCCTTTGGAGACATCCATGTCATGGCACTTTATGAAAATGCACAGGTCCTGCAGGAAATTTCCAAGAAGGCAGAAGTGACAGAATATCAACTTGGAAACACTGAGATTTAAAAAAAGGGACAGACCTAACCTGAGTTTTGGAAGTGGACCTGAAGAAATAAGAGACTGAAGAAGGTAACTGAAAAATTGTAAGTAGAGGAGGTGGATGTGGCTGTGATACTGATGAAGCTGGAGAAGAAATGTGGAAGAGAAAAGGGCCACAGTACCTTCAGACCTCTAACTGAAAATACAGCTCATTTGGAAAAAAAAAAACAGAAAACAAAAAAAAAAAAACCCTCATCCAAAAGCTTTTGGACTTCTTTATGCAGTAGGAATAAACAAAGCTAATGAGATTCATGAAAACTGGGATGATGCAATCATCTTACCAGTAACTCCAAAAATTCTGCTAGATTTATATTAAATTATCTAAGTGATGAAATACCTATTTCCAGGTCAGATTTTTTTAATGCACGTTCTTGGACATTTCTCTCTCACTCAGTTTTCACACATCTAGGAATCATTACACAATTTCCCACATTTCCCAGATCAGGTCTGCATGGAAAACATAATTATTTGAAACCATAGTTTTAACTATATAAAGTTTTAAGTACCCCCTGTTCACATATAGCTGATCACTGGAAGAGAAGCTTGTGTTGTGACTCTCCATTCACTTGATATTGGGCCAGATTTTCGACACCTGGATCTCCACAGATGCATACCTCCTTAGTTAAACACAGCAAAATGCACTCCCCCTTCAAAATAGAACTACCACTGCCAGAAAGAAGCTGAATCCTAGTCTCTTGTGTGCTTTTTTAATACCTCATGGGTAAAGGCAGGCTGCAGCAAGCTTATATAGCATTTTGAGTAGCCTCCATTAGGATTTACATTCGCTGTTGATTAATATGTACTGATAGAAACCATTCACTACGTAACAAGAGCTATCTGGAGATAGCAGAAGTTATGGTTTTAAGTATTTTCTACACTGTCTGTTTCCATGAACATTTGAATCAATTGATTATACTGAATTGTTGAAGCAAGCAGAAAAATACAGACCAAGAAAGAAGGTGACTTCTAAATCATTTATTACATAGGTGGTTTCTGAAGAGGCTTCACAGTTGGATAACTTGTCAAAATCCACTGTGCAAAGATTATTAAAGCACTTAATCCTAAGGTTTTTTGGTGACTAACAAAGTGGAGTGTTCATTAATGTTAATATTTCCCCCAAATCCTACAAGTACTGTATGGAGTGTGCATTTTAAATCATAAATAACGCTTAAACTTGGCAGAAGACATTAATTAAGATATGTAGCAAGAGAAGTGCTGGTCAGTACTCTGCTTGGTTTGATTCAAACCTTTGAGGTGAGGGGATGGACTTGTAGAAGGTGAAGACGACTCCTTATAGATATGCAAGACTTTCTGAAAGTGTCTGTGTTTGAAGAATTATTCAGATCCAGGCTTCACAAAGGTCAGTAAGGGAATGAAATATTAGGGTTTGCTGGTAAACAAAAGGTCCTGTGGCTTTTCTCATCAAGGTAAATATGTCATGAAACTAATGAAAGTGTTTCTCTAAATCCAGTGAAGAACAAACAGCTGTTCTAAAGCTAATGATTTGAAAAAGCCCTATTTGTCACCAAAACCAATATTCTTTTTTACTTTATCCCAATCGATGAGTGTCATGAAACAATAGCCTAATTTCTAATCATACAAACAGACCCTGGTGCAGAACTCGCTGCTACGACATTCTCCCAAGAGCACTGGCAGATGTCTCTAGATTTTAAACTTCTTGAGCAGCTTGATGACCAGCTTCAGGAAGCCAAGACAAAAGCAATGTATAGAAGCTGATATTCCTGCAGCTACAGCTGTTCAAGGACGGTCCTTCTGCAACTTTCCATTAGATCTTTCAAACGTAGTGATACTAACCTGTCTCAGGCTAAATTCATTGAATAAAACAAGTTAAGTAGATATTTTGAGTTAATTCAGGTGGATGCAGAGAAAAAGTATGTTAAAAACCAGAATTGGCGTGAAGCAAAAAAGGCCATGGAGCATTAACTCTGGTTTCAGTCTATTACAGAGCAAACTTCCTCAAGTTGCTCCAAAAAATGACGGGATCTACAGAATCTCAGGCACCTTCTGATAACAAAGGCCTGTAGCACCTGAAATGAGTATGTACGCACTTTGTACTACTGCAAATATCTATAGATACAGAGATATATTTTATTGCATATCTACATAAGTACGTACAAGCAGATTAGGGGAAAAACATGTTAACCATTAGAGTGTTCGAACACTGGAGCAGGCGTCCAGTCAGGCTGTAGACACTCCACCCTTGGAGATACTCAAATCTCCACAAGACAAGGCCTTGAGGAACTTGATTTAGTCTGACCTGCTTTGAGCAAGGGCTGGACTAGAGACCTCCAGATGTCCTTTACAATGTAAATTATTCTTTTATTCTATTATACTGACAGACCTAATTAAGGTTCCTGTCTCAAACTAAAAGTCTCAGTCCACACCTTAGGACAGTATCATTCCAAATAATTTATCAGGAACCAAAACCACGAGACCTCATCTCTGGGAAATTAACTATTAGGATCAGTGAACTATAAAAATAATGCTATGACAATTCCTGTAGTGCACTTTTTAAGAGGTTGCACACATACCTGTAAGCACATTTTACTTCTTATTTTCTGTATCTCCTACCCTTTTCTACAAAACTATCAACAAATGAAAAAGTCTGTTTCCATACCATTTCACATTCGTATAAAGTAAAATTTCTTCTTTATAGACACTGAAGCAAAACTCACAGCAAAAATAAATGACAACAGAAATCTTAAAGTGCCTACTATATTGTAAGCACTTGAAAGATTTACACAAACTATGTCACATTTTTAACTCCTTCACTATTTCAGTGTCATTTGAAGTAATTTGCAGTTGGTGATTTACAGAGCAATAATATTCATAGTAGTTGTGTGGTACCGAACAGTTTCGACTGTGTGATTTCCCTATAAATAATTCTTCATATCTCATGTCAGTATGACACAGTGCAGCAAAACATAGTGGCATATTTCCAACATGGTCTATTCCCAAAAGTAAATAAAATTTTTTTGGACTATGTTCCCTAGAACCAGAGAGTCTGTACATGTACATATTTACAGCAACTTTTCAAGGAATGGGGAAACTGGTGTTAGACGTTATAAATATGTATATACCCAAATGTTAACACTCACATTTAAAAAAAAAAAAAATAAAATGAGGCCAAGAAAAATAGCAGCAGAATTGGCATGTGCAACATTAAAATTCAACAATTTTAAAAGAAAATATAGGAGATTGTTGAGCTGCTACAACACAGAAATCCATTACAAGAAAGTAACATTAAAATGGCAAAGTCTAGTCTTAGCAATAGAATCAACAAATGCCTTAACAAATATAGAGGTGTTGTCTAGTCAGAGAACCCAACAGAAAAAAAGATGTATGGAACTATGTGGAAAACAAGCAAGCAACAGAAAACATGAACTTGCCCAAAACATTGCAAAAAATCTCTTAATAAAGGAAAGGCAACACAAGTGAAAAGGTAAAAAGAAATCTAGCAGATAGCACCTGCAGAAACTTAAAGCAAAATCTTAAATTATCAGCACAAGTTTGATGTGTTACATTGAAACTACCAGTAAGATCAACAAACATTTCAGCAAAGTATTGAGCTAAGAAAAGCAATGAAAAATGGCACGATCATTGAAACACCAAAGAAAAATAATCTTTGTGTTACAGGTCTTGTGCATTCATATTTTAAGAAGGGAAGTTCTTGCAAAGGAGAGAGCAGACTGATTGCACTAAGCCATCTCCCCAGTGTGACCCCGGCAGACAAGCCCGAGTTTTGAGGAGGACACTATCGGTAATAGAAAAGAGCCAAAGAAAAATTAAGGTAAAAGAATTGTAGAGTAATTCTCAGAACATACAAAAAACTGTAAAATATCTTTGATCTGAAAATGTCAAGTCATGGTTTTTAAAAATTGGGCAGATAAAACTGGTGTTGCTGACGCGCAACACGGCCTTTGTGTAAATGTGAATTAGGGGCTGGGGATTTGACCCCACTCTTTGTGAACACTGTAGGGAGATAAAATCACCTGCTCTATGCATGACCTAAATCAGATTAATTTTACTAATGGCTTTAGCCCAATATTTAGTCTGCTGCGACTTCTCATCTGGTAAGCACATACACAACGATGGTGGAGCCTAGAGCACACCTTGCAGTTCTGGTCCCACATCCAGAGGAAGGCAAGACTCTGTCAGTTGCTCTCCCCCAGAGTACCCAGCACAGGTGCAAGAACCAAGAGGGAGATGAGGACCAAATAGAAGACTGGCACATCAAAAATAGCAAGAAACATCACAGAACACCCCGGTTTCATAACATGGGCCTGCCAACGTGTTCCTCACTAAGAGGTGGAGCTTGGTTTTGATACAAAAGAAGAGTCCAAATTGAATTTACTAGACTTACTCTAATTTGTAAGCAAGAAGAATCAGAACTCTAAACCCAAAAGTTGTTCCAATTTCACAAAAGATTTTGCAATATGGCTTTGTTCCAAAGGAAGAAGTTCAAAAAGGCCTAAAATCCTGCATGAAGGAAAATTCAGAAGAAAAGAACTATATATCTCACCATTTTTTTTTTTAAAAGGAAAAAAATATTTCATTTTAAGGATAGTTTTTTTAATATGGGATTCTCAGAGTAAACTCACAGAAGTCTATTGATTTCACTGCAGCTATGAGGCTTTGCTGAAGATGAGGATCTGACCAAAGTAATTTGAAGTGTCTACTGTTTTCTATGTTCTTATGAACTGAATGGAGAGAAAGGGAAAGCAAAGCATTTATCAGGTGAATATTTTTATTATAAGCTTCTGCACACGCTGTAATTCACATTTGAAAATAAAATAAATGAATACTTTGCATTATTCCAAAGCAACACATGTATTTGACTTAATTAAACACTGAAAAAATTAACTTTCAGTTAATAACCAAAAGAACATTTTGTATGAAGGATTTTCTCGAGCAACTCTTCAAGCATTAATTGATACACTGTGGTTTACTGCTGTAATTGTCAGCTTCAAGAATTACTTAAGAGACTCCAGAGAGTGGTCCGTTGGAGGTCGTCCAAAATTAGCATCTGTCCCACAGCACTGAAAAAACTGAACTTCGCTGACGACTTGTGTTAGATATTTCACCATCTTTCACACAGAGGAGGGAAAACCTCACTGATATTGCCAAGAACTTCTCCAAGGTACTGTTCTGAACTCAGCAAAAGAATAAACAGTTCTGTTGTTTGAGTGTTCCCAAACCCATACTCCCATTGGTGTCGTTCAGTTTCAAAACAACCATTTAAAATAGAAAGAGTTCAGTGGTTCAGCTGATACCAATTTGAGTTGCTGTTTTAAATGTAAAATGCTGAAGGCTAACAGAGCTGGAGAAAGGTTTTGTTGATGTGTTTTGTTGCAACCAGCATTTAATTGTGCTAACCTTCAGCAACAGAAACTACCTGATAGAAAGGTTATATTCAAACTTTATACTTCTAACAGCAACTTCATTTGCCTGAGGGACGGCTACACTGCAGAAACAAGGGAAAATATTTCCAGAATGCGTGTAAAAAGTTGTAAGTAAAATTGCCTCCTGCTGGATACAAGGTACCATTCCACTTACAAGTTTGTCAGCTTGTGGATAGATCTAGTGACACTGAAGATTGCATTAGGACAAGAACAAGTTAATTTCACTGAAGACAAAAAAATTTAGAGCGTTGTGCTGGCTTTAGCAAAGTTGTTGTCCTTGATGCTTTCTGATTAAAAAACAATGGCAATTCCCTGGATAGCCTGTGTATCAGGACATTAACTCAGAATAGAAGAGATTCAAGTCTACAAGGGAGATTTACTCAGCTTGATTTGGGACAAACTGAAGAACCTTAAAGTCAGACAAAAAACATAACTTCAACCTCAAGAAGAGTGGCATTTCTAAGCCTCAAGGGATACCACAGAAAAAAATTTCATTCTGATGAAAGGACAATTCTATACTCTGGAAATAATTTGTTCACATCTTCATATCTAGCACACTAAGTATCAGCTATCAGCACTTAGTAAGTAAACTTTCATCCCTCAAAAATCACCTATCATGACTCTCTCCAATCCAGATCTTTATGCTGCTGTCTGTAATCTCCCAAGTAGCACATAAAATTACATAATATTATTTTACAAGTACACTAAAGAATATCCTCTCTAATTACTTTTAAAATGTAGGGATTGATTCATTTCACTGCCTTTTAAAATTTTATTTTACACAATTCACATTTAATCTAATTGAAAGGAATCAAAATGCAAGTTTGCCCCTTATAAATAGTGTCTTAATAGTTTCCAAAGCTTCACATAATTAAAATAAAAATTCCTATTACATGCCACACTTCTAAAGGTATTTTCACTGAAACAAATGGCTGCTTTAGTAAACTTGTAACGAAGGACTTAAGGAACTCTTTCCAGCTCCATGTCAGAAGTTTGAATTAGGTTCCATTTGGGAGAGTGAAACAACCTGATAGTAACATCTACTTTGTGATGTGAGAAGGAGGAATTGGCACTTACTGCCTTCCTGTTGGAAGCTTCCAGAGAATCCAGCAAGTGGGTCTGTATTAAGGAATATCACTTAGGAAAATTATGACAGTGAATCCAGAAAAAAATAGTAAGAAATCAAAATACTTCTATATCTAAAAACATATAAACAGATAAATGTATTAAATAATCTAGAGTAAGAGCAGAATTCTTTTATTAAGCCAGTGAGTAGCTTTGGAATAATTAGAGAAGTTGTTAGAGTTTGAAAAGGGAGCAGAAGTTTTCCAAGCTAAATATGGGTCAAATTCTGCATTTTATTTGTACATACAATATACTGTATGCATGGGGGGAGGGGGGGAAGAGGAAAAATGAGAAAAAATTAGATAGTCTATAGTGATTCTTATTCCACAATTGTGCAATGTTTGTGAGGCATGTCTCTGTGAGTTGATCTGAAAAACCTCTGAGAACACGGAACCAAAATTAAGGGCAATCGTCTGTCTCACAAATATATGAACTGAAATTTTAAATTGGCTGTAAAAACAATGGAAGGAATAGTTATGAAGGCAATTAATGACAACATGAAGTAGAAGTGACAGTAGGCTAAACACAACAAACACAATCACAACTTTATGGTAGATAAAGCTTCTTGAGATATTTCCCAAACTTTAATGGCACTTCAATATTAAATGTTTAGAATTCCTTGGTCAAAAAAACTTCTTCGACTCTTCATATTCTGAAGAGAAAATGAGTAGGCTGTTTGTTTATTTCTGTATAAATAGGAGATGTCAATAACAGTACAGTTACTTCCTTTCATCATCTGAAAGCTACATATAACATTTCAGATTTGCAGGAAAAGTACATATGCCCTGTTCAATTAAGTCTGTTGTGTCTTAGCTTCAACAAAGTGATGAGCTTGAGAATTAAAATGAATAACCCTTCAAAATGTTTCCACTTCCTATCATTTATATCACACATTACTGCATCATTTGCAACAGTATTGCCAGGTTCAATGCTTGAGATTACCTGCCCTTCATCTTCTACCTCTTCTTCCCTTTAGAGCTTAGAGTCTTCAGATACTCTGTTACTCTTAGAAAAAATAAAATGGTTCTGACCTTGAATATTTTTAGAAAAAACAAACAAACCAAGAAATCCTTGAATCTTACTATCGTTGCCAATCATTACCTGCTCTCTCCCCCCAGGCTGTGCATTTTATTGTTGAAATCACAACCTGAAGGTCTTTAAATATACAGTACTCTCCAAATGCCTGCTAAATAGCAGGATATAATGTTCTGGGGAATTAAGGTAGCTACCAATAATAAGTTAAATGAAGAGTGCTCAATCATTGTTGTCCCTTGTGTTTGTAAGTTATAGGGCAGATACAGTCATTAGTGCAGCACAGCACAGGGAATTCTCAGCTAATAAAAAGTTCACAGATGCCTTAGGTGAAGTTCGTAGAAACATGACTGAATTTGCACTGATGCCCCACCTGAAAGTGGTCTTGGAATGGTAAGTGCCTGCTAATACTGCCCTGAAAACCTAACCTAGAAGGATGTTTTCATAGATCTTTTTCATTGCCTTTACCATTTTTCCAGCCCACCAGCTGCCTCTTTTTTTCTATTCCAGTGGCTGTGTCTCCCAGTATTCAAGAGCATAGGCCAAACTCAAAACCTAACTTAGAAGGATGTTTCCATAGATCTCACTTTTTCATTGCCTTTACCATTTTTCCAGCCCACCAGCTGCCTCTTTTTTTCTATTCCAGTGGCTGTGTCTCCCAGTATTCAAGAGCATAGGCCAAACTCATTAATATTCATCACTTCAGCTTTTCTCCCATTCTGCTCAAGTTCAAAGGCTACTGTAACAACTGAGGGCTGTACCCAGAGGCTAATATCTCTATTTATTGTCATATGTCTCATTGGAATATAGACACAAAATGAAAAATAGTTTGTCCTCAATCATAAACCTTCATAAACTGTCGCAATCAAAACTCTAAAATTTCCTTGAAGCTTAGAAGATGCTCAGAGGCTTGTGTGTAAAATGTAGACAAAGTTGCCACATCTGTGTGAGGCCTCATGCCTTCAATTCCTCCTTTCTAGCACCTCTAAGTTTCTTAAGAGCCATGTACCTTGTACAAATTATCATGCATACAGCAATGTGACACTTCTTTCTCTCAGTAACTCTCTTTACCTGTGCTGCATCTCTGGAGGTCCCGAGTTCTTGGTTTACTCCTTTGCAATGCAATTTACTAACTTCATCCCTAGCTAAGAAAGCAGACAACTATAATCCCTCTCTTTCCCCCAAATTTACAAATAAAGTTCTACAAAGTTGCTACGAGCAAAATTAAGAATGTTATCTAGGTCACTAACATGATGGAGCCAACTTTTATACATTCAGCTCTCGATACCTTTCAGCTCACTAGAGAATGAATAACAGGAAATTTTGCTACAAGCTATGACCTCATCAATTGCAGATGTCACAGAGAAAAGAAACCCAGGCATATTAGTCACAGGATGAGGCACCGATGTGATGCAAGTGCAAAAAAAGTTAATGAGAAGCTAGAAAAAATCAAGCCAGGCATTTCCAGGAGAGACTGGAAAATATTAATCTTTGTCAAAATACCTGGAATGCTCAGTACAGCTCTGGTTATTCATATTTTTTAAAGTTAAGTGAGACCATGCACAGGAAAAAAAGTTACTGTGAGAGGAACAAAGAGACTATCATATGAGAAGAAACTAAGAAAAGCTCCTCAGAGGATATGAATGTTCACTATAAATACACTTCAAGGTAAAGACCAGGGATTTAAAAGAATAATTTAAGCTAAAGGTTCAAGTAGGTAGATGAAAAAATGCATATAAACTGAACTCTGAGCCTGGAAATTAGAAGGAGGTTTCGAGGCGTCAGGATAATGACACTCCTGAATAGTTTTCCAGGTAAAGCAGTCAAGACAAAACCCCTAACTATTGTAAAGTTTGATCTGAAGTTTATGAAATAGCAACGGCAATGTGATCTATCGATCCATGAAGCTTTTCCCAGTCCTTGTTTCCTAACATGCTTCTTCCAGGGCACAGATACAGAGCTAGGAGTCTTAATACCTAACATGCATCTGCAGCATCACAAACACAGCATCTCACGAAGACCAGTCCCTAGAGAAGACTGCAACCTCTCTCATGCAAAAAATAACATTGTCAATACAAGTGAAACATTGCTGCAGCTGCTGGGTTCAGACCTTTATCACCTAATCAAACAAGGAAAAATACCCAGAAAAAAAGACTGATAACACACTTTTCCCCAATGTATTCAGATTACGATCAATATGTTGTTTAATATACCATTTATTGAGTGCAGAGAGTCCAAAGTGGCCCTTTTAGATGGGGTAATGACTGGAGCGTAGTGGCTATTCACTTGAAGTTATATATATATTCTTTTCTGAACGCAGCGAGTAAGACACTGTTCATGTAGACTCAAAAAGGGTCTGAACTTGAGTTAGCAAACTGGTATTTCCAGAGATTAGTCTTATCCTTATCTTCAGACATAGCTAAAAGACTAGTAGAACTTTGATTCAACTCTTGGTCTTAACACAAACCCCGTGTGTTTTCCTTTTTGTATTCAGCTAAACTGCCAGAGATGCCTCTTACTACCAGGCTTTCTGCTTCTAACTATTTGGAACAGAGATGGGGTACAGAAGGTGTGTGTGAGGAGAAGCTTACCATCCACGGGTTTATATGCAAAAAATTAAACCCATTCACACACATACCTTGTATAATTTATACTCTTCAAAATTTATGAAGTGCATATATATTCTCACTGGATAGCTCTGGCCCAGGGTTTGACTCTGAGCTCACAAAGCTTCGTGGTATGCTTTGTACTAATGTTCACCCAGAAGAGAAAGTTTAGGGTCGAATTTAATCCTCAGACACCTTGTTTATAAAGTCTTTTGATTTGCACAAGTATTTATTTACTGACTTGCACCTATGCACATTTTAGGAAGTATAGGATACTCCAGGAGCCCAATATAACTCAAGTATAACTATGTTTCACAGCACTAAAACATATTAGCAAGCAAATTACTATGCAGCAAGCAAAAAAAGCCCTGCAGGCTCTTTCTAATAAGCTTTGAAGCCTGTTACACTGTCTTGCTTAGCCAACAGAAAATATCTTGAAAAGCTGAGAACTCTAATACAGATAAGGGAGATCATTATCCTTTCCTGCCACATTCCTCATAATTTTTCTCTGACCACCAGACTCATTCTGTTCCCATACCTTGTCTTGCAACTCAGCCACCAGACAGTCTAACTTCCAGGAAGGCAGCAATGCTTCTAAGGGCACACCTAAGTTAAATCACACCTACTCACAAGGCTAGCAACAAGGAGGAAAAATTCAGGGAGCTCCCATTGCAATGACCCAAACTGGAATTCCACTCCACTGTCTCTGAAAGCCCCAAACTCCATCTGTTGCTTCTTTTTTCTCCTCTTCTAAGGAATACTACTTATTTGCTTCACTGCAAATGTCTCCTCCCTCTAGGTAAAAGATTTGTGGCAAGAGTCTGCACATGCTTAATAACTGTGCTGGGGTAACTTCTTATCAGTATGCGAAGGCTTTATGATCAGTATTTGAAATGTGCTACCAGTACCCCACACTGTCCCCAGGTGAGGTAGCTTTCTGATCAGAAACTTCCTGTCACTGTAACAGTTTGAAGAGTGCGAGTTTGACAAGTTAAATGGCATACTTCTGTTCTGTCCTCACCCTAAATGTTCTTTTACTGTGTGCTAAGACTGCAACTTTAAGGACATGGACTTGGTGGAGCGAGTCCAGAGAGGAGTCATGAAGATGGTCAGAGGGCTGAAGCATCTCGTACAAGGACAGGCTGAGAGAGCTGGGGGTGTTCAGCCTGGAGAAGAGAAGGCTCTGGGGAGACCCTAGAGCAGCTTCCAGTGCTGAAAGGGGACTACAGGAGAGATGGGGGTGGGCTCTTGATCAGGGAGTGGAGTGACAGGACAAGAGGTAATGGTTTTAAGCTGAAAGAGAGTAGACTCAGATTAGGTATTAGGAAGAAATGTTTTCCTGTGTGGGTGGTGAGGCAGTGTCCCAGGTTGCCCAGAGAAGCTGTGGATGCCCCATCCCTGGAGGGGTTCAAGGCCAGGCTGGATGAGGCTTTGGGCAACCTGGGCTAGTGGGAGGTGTCCCTGCCCATGGCAGGGGGTGGCACTGGATGATCTTTAAGGTCCCTTCCAACACAAACCTTTCTATGATTCTACAAATTTTAAAAAACAACCAACCAAACAAACAAAAAAAAACCAGGGTGAGTGCTTGCAAACTCCAGTACACAGGGATAACAAGCATCGACACAAGAGTATTGTGCACAGAGAGATAGAGGTCAATACCAAGTTCACACAGGTAGAAACACACGCTTGTATAAAACGTCTTATGCTCTTGTTTTATAAATAAAGGAATGAACACAACCACTGATATAAATTTCTGTATACAGCACTGCAGAATACTGTATCCCATTTTCCAGGTAAATAGCTAGTATTTCTCTATAATTTTCTGTACATCAAGACCCTGTTCTTGACTGGTTGGTCAGTTTTCTTCTCAGGTGAATCAGCCTGTGACTATCTGCAACTCAGATGTAACCAGTGTTTATCTGTCAGTCCTGTCTTCTTTTCTTACACAAAACAACTCCAAGCAGAACTGTATGGGTGGTGATTGGGAGCTAATCGCATCTCCAGGGAACTGCATTTCTTGAATGCACTTCACACTTCCTGAGCTTCAACTTCAACAGCTGTAATTATTTTGCAATAATTAGACCTTGGCAGTGCTTACTTCTTAAATGTCCACCATATCTAAACATGCCAAAAACATAACCCATTTAGCATTCTAGTTGCAGGATATTAATGTCTGCCCGGGTATTGTTTACCTCTTCTGCACTAAAAGCATTGGGTTTTGACTTCATAACAGCTCAGAGAGTTCAAAATCCCAAGAAGTGCTTTCAGAACCTTTATGTGAAATAGGGGGAGCCGTCTTTCTCATGTGCCCCTTGAAGCTATGACAGTAAATTGAAAGGTTTGGAAGTTTTTTCTTCTTTTTAACTTCTTGACTAAAGCAGTTTTAATTGCTACACCCAGTAAAAGCTACCTACATGATGAAGAGCATGTTCCCCACTGCCTACCCCCTCCACACTTCACTGCAGACAGTTCTCATTAGCACACCATTTTCAGAAAGCAGAAGCGGCAGTATTTAACAAAACACAGACCTGTTTAATGAGACATTCATAAAGACTGGGAAACTGACCACCTGCAAGAAAATATTCTTTAATTATTCCTGGTATTAGGTGATGTCTTGTGTCTGAGCTAAACATCCCTCTCCAGATCATGGTAAATAATCATCCTCTCCCAAAATATAAGCCTTAAACCCAGCCCAAGAAAATCAAGATGCTTTTGTCATTACTTGTCACTGGACTTTTACTCCTAGCAAGATCTTTCATTTAAAAAAACAATTCAGACATATATGTTCAGTGTTCAAGTCTTCAAGAATGTGATACAATCACAAGCGAGTAATCAGTTAATAGAGGAAGAAGAGAGAGCGGAAAGAGATTTTCATTCAGCTGCTGGGAGTAGGAGATAACATTAATAATGTGCAAAGTGTCCATTAACAAAAATTCTGTTCACTCTCCTCTGAGTTCTCCAATGTCTAGGCTTGACTTTCTGGGAAGGGTGCCTCCATGTTCCTAGATATAAACAGGCAAGCACACGGAACCATGTCAGAGAGATTTTTGCTGGTGAAATCCCCCAGGAATCAGGTAAATGATGTTCCAGTCCCGTGTTCAGCAAGTCCATGAGATCTTTCCATTCCTCTTATGGAAGTGTCTCCTGCTGTTTATTACAAAATAAAATTACTGGCCACATGATTTTGGCTTTGAATGACCCCTATATGACTGACACACAAAAAATTTGGAGTGAAGTGTTTTCGGAGAGACAAGACATCTTATTTTTCTAGTATAGGCAAAGGTTTTAGACTGAGTAGTGAATGGCAATCACGGTTGCTACTAGTGGCTAGGACAGCTGCTAGTGACTAGAAAGGCTAAATTAAGAACATGAAAGTAACAAGCTGTCTTTAAAAAATCTTCCCATTTGAAGATATGAGAAACAAATTATTTTTTCATCTTGTAGCAGTTTTAAAATACTTTTTCATCTTAGTAAATCTGTTTGCATTCTTGATGCTATCTTTTCAAAAGTGTATTAAAAATGGGACATTATCATTACTTAATTCTTTTTGTAAGAGATGTCCATAAAGATATGTCCACAAATAGCTAATTTACATACTCTGAAATAGTGCTGAAAGATTTCATTATTCATGGAAAAATAACCTCTTCTTTCCATCTGACATCATCTTACTGTGCCCAACAACACTTTTCTTTCTTAACAACTCAGATTCATGTTTACACACGTCTCTCATCCACCTACGTGAATTTTAAACTGTCGGTCTATATAGAGTCATCATGACAGCTTGGGAGAAAAGTGAGATGAGTTAGATACAAGTGACCAATTTGTGAACTAGCATAGAAAATACAGCCCAGTGGATGATCAATAGCTCTTAAAATCAGCCTCTGTTTTTAGCTGTTGGATTACAGGCCCAAACTCCTCATTCTCAGTTCTCCAGTTAGAGACCTGAAACTTGAGATAGCATAAAACAGATAAGATGAAGAACTTTAGATCTTAACTGTGCCGTATTTTCAGCTGTTCAATACATCTACTTTTCTCCAGGTTTGCAAATACATTTATTACATTTATTACATACTTTTTGGGAGATGGAGATGTCCTTTATATTCTTTATAATTTATGATTTATTAGTCATCATTTGACCAAATTTGATAGCACTCTCACTGCACAGATAGTACTGGGTTTTCTAATTCCAGCTAGTACTGTCAAGGTTACCATATAAGAAACATTTCCAAGCACTTCCTTTCCTCTGTGAACTAGATTCCACAGGCACAAAATACCATTAAATAAGAACTGATGGTTAGGTTTCCATCCTAAAATCAAATTCCCTCCCCGAGAACCTCAGTTTTCTAATTTTCAAGATTATCTAAAACATACTAGTTACACATGTAATTACAAATGAAATACAAATTTAGTTAAAACGAGATAAAATATAACAAAACTAACTGATCAGGTCATTCAAGAAAAAAAGAGAAAAAAAGAGTCAACACCCTGATAAAGTCTTTTTTAGGAGGTTGAATTTGATCTCCTTAACACCAGACTTTCTGGGTCCCTGGAAGAACAGCCCCTGTTGCAGTTGTTGAGGATGAGACAGGGGGATTCTAATGGATTTTTTGATGAAATCTTAATGAAAATTCAGAATGAGAACAATACAGAAAGACATCTTCTCTTAGTATATTCTGTGCTCTATTAGTTTTAGCCAAGTAGGAGCAAATAGTCTTTGAATTAAATATGCATGCTGATGTATTACATGGTTTCTCATTCTGCTTTCCAGAAAATAAACAAGCACTAGACAAGAAGAAATAATGACTGGAGAAGTTAAATTCATTCACACTTCTGAGAGCAGAAAACAACGAAACCAGCTATAAACTGATTTTAATTGGAAATCAACACAGTTACAAATGGAAATTTCTCTATGAAAATAGCTAAACATTTCATCCAAGTCAACAGTTTCTCACCTTGAAACAGAAACTAGAATTTCTTCATATTCCCACATTGCAGAACAAGATGAAATTAAAAGGTGCTACTGCCTCTAGATAGGTGAATATGAAAAATTCGTATCTTAACATTTTTCACTGTCTGTGATGAGAAACTTTTTAAATTGAGCATATTCATGTCCAATATACCAAAACATTTTTTTTCATAGCTTTTATAAATGCCGTATGTGCTGAAGGCAATCACAACCAGTCCCACATCTTCTCTCTTCCAACCTTTGAGAGGTGACCAATTTGATCCCCCCACTCCCTGCAATGATGGCAAGCGTTCCTGAGCAGGCACGAGTGCTTAGTCATTGCCTGATCTGTTCGAAAACTCCTCTGCAATCCCGTGACCCATTCCTTCACTTTCCTACTTGTATCACAGCCCTCATCTTCTTGCGCTTTGCAAAGTGTCAGATCTCTACTCATAAAGCGTTTGAAACACAATATATAAACTTCCTTTGTGCCCTCCTGATACCAGTTGATTTTTTATCTTTCAGAGGACTGTAATCAGCCTTGGACTGCCACAGTTAGGCTGCTTCTAGATGACAGGACACCGTACGCCGCACGTGCAGCGCAGTACTGAGGGTCTGATTCCTTCTGCCCTTCGTCTGATTCCTGCCTGCAGGCAGGCAACTAACACACCTCATGTGCAGCTTCTGTAACACAACAATACTGTCTAGAAATCAGGTACCAAGAGGGACAAAAAAAATCCAGGTCCCAGATTCTCAGGCGGTTTTTTACACATCAGTGCAGAGTTTACCACAGCCATAGCATAACAGCTCCTGCAGACTGCCTCGGACAGAGCACTCCTCTTTTCATCCCGGGAAGGAACAGCTGTATATTTATGCAGAGTTTTTAATTTTTGCTGTATTTTAGGCATGTTTGAACATGTCTACCAAATCCCCTTGCTCGGGATTTTTTCTTCTCTAAAATACTTGCAATTTTGCATTGCAAGCTGATAAGCACATTAGCTGTTTTAGGCAAAACTTCCTGTCACTCCACGTGCTGAACATGAAGCTTTTCCTCAGACGATGTAAATGTAGGGAGAGCCCCGTGGGATTGTCCATCTCCCGGCACGGTATCCTGCCTGCAGAGCTAAGTTTGCAGCTACCGTAATGCAGTGTAAGATAAACGAATACATGTGGTGAATAATAATGTTGTATTTTGTAACCTATACATTAGAAACCAGCATCACTACAAGCCAGAGACCTTTCGGACAGATGTTGCTGTATGCTGTTACACATGACACCGGAGATGAAGATGAGTGCTGAATCCTGCTGAGAAAGAATTTAAGAAGCAGAATGTAATAATTTAAAATGGGACTTGGGAAAGATACTAGCACTAATGCCTTAACCTTTACAAAAAAGGAAGAAAGGGGAGGAATACAGGTAGTGTCACTGTGTGCACACAGAAAACTTGTGACTAATTTATCTGACTTGTTTCTGTAACGAAAACTGTAAAAGCAGATTAGTGCCCTATTGTACTGGGCCATGTACAGATATCTTTTCTAATAACAAAGCGACGTAAAAAGCTGCTGAATGGGAGCAACTTTACCCATGATTTGCCAAGGAGTACTGCCCTATACAAAAGACAATAGGAAAGCAAGAGTTTAGCAAACAGATTTAGAGGACCCCAACAGTTTGAGCAGCCACTCCTAACTACTGCCATGGGGTGTTCACAGAACACAGTCCACTTGGCAATATTCTTTGTCTCTCAATCATCACCGAATTTGACGAAAATACTCCAATCACTTATGCTGATTGGTGCTATTGTATTCTGTGTAGCTGCATATAACCTAATTACATGAATATTTATTATCTCAAGTGTGACCTTTCAGTTGCTTATTCCAAGCAGAGTCATTGTGAATAGCTACTAGTCCTTTACAGGTGTTTTATTATATACAGAAAGCTCTTATATCCACAACTAGCCTGTGACCAAGACTAGAAGACAGCTAATTTAAAATCCCTTTTTTTTTTTTTTTTTTTTAACTGAGCATGTAAATAGTGTAATTTCTTCAGGTTACTGATACATAGCAAAAAAATCATAGCTAAAAAATGAAAGAACCTCAGAAGGCTACTGTATTTCTCCTCATAAAAGAAACAGCCAAAACAAAACCTATTTATTGCAATTGACATTTTAGGTATAAATCCTGCTCAATATAACTAATAGATTACCAGTGAGTTTTAAAATTATTTGAGAAGCAAACAAAACCACAGCCTCAAATGCTTATTCTTTATATTTTCCCAATAAATGAAATACAACAACTTTAGGAGTATTCCAAAATTTTTTACTTCACAACATTTAATCTCTATCTGAAATGATGTTATTTATCCCCCAAAATAATATACTTTTTGCCTACTAAAATTATAATTCTAGTGCATCATAAAAAGCTAAAAAACAACACAGAGAAACATAAAATTTCCTTGACTGCTAAGAAATAATAATAAAGTAAATTTTTAAAATGTGAGTAGGTCCCTTTTTTGGCTAGGTAGATTTGGTAGAGTTCTATAAAGCCAAGTGAAGCTAGGTAGCATAAAAAGTAATGTTTTCAGAAAGAGACCACATACTCCAAATAAAAACAAACAACATCAGCAGTAGTTAACATGCAGTGCCTGGTTTTGACTTTCACTGAGTAAACTGTAACGAGAAATCTGTCCCTCGTAGCCATCTACTGTGTCACCACTGGACACATAAAACAGTGATTCAGGCTTACTGATACGATGAAGAAATTTTCATGTGAATAAGAACAATATACCACATCTATGTTGAACTGAAAACAAACACCTGAGAAAGGACAAGATCTCCATCTGATGTAATGACATTTCAGCTGTTCACTTTAACCTTCCCACAAGAGAAGTCTAATCACATCAATTGTGTTAAAAAATTAGAGAATTGGAAAGAGGGAGTGAGACATGAATGGTACACTTGCTTTGACTTTGTGACATACATTTAAAAAATGAAATTCCCATGTTAAGGCATTTTATATAAAGATTACAACCAGTCTATGCTACAGACAGAAAGAGAGGAAGAGACACAAGTAAAGGTTAATCCTCTGTGCTTTCAGAAAGCACCAGCCTTGGAGGAGTACGACCTACAAACCACAAAGCATCTGTAACTTTAAGATATCTATGCACCACAGTGCACAGTCAGACAGAGTCATCTGTTTGTAAAAGCTGTATCCACACTTGATGACAGATGTGTCCTGCCTAAATGTGCAGAAAGATAAAGTAACGAAAGAACCACAAATTATTACCATTTCAAATTTCCAAACGGTCTAGGTGAACTAATTAACATGGTAAAAGCACCAGACACAGAGAAAAGATGGATCGTATTCACAGCACAAATGAAGGCGTTAAGTCAATTTTTTTCCTTTAGCAGAAACACGGGACAGTTATTGAAGTACATAGTGGGATGCATTAACAGATTGTTATTACCTTGAAATGTTGCACACTCTCCCACATGCACAGAAGAGAAAAAATTTGGCCTATCTGAAAACCTGTGAAGTCCACTTCACTGTAACTTGAGCGAAAACTCAGAGAAAGAAAGCACTAAGAGGAGCAGCAGCCTTTCTAGCCAACCTCTTTCTATCCTCGTGGCCCCTCCTCAGAAATAAAAGAAACCCACACAGCAGATTCTGCAGGGAAACACCTTTCTGAGGAAGCCTACTGCAGGTCTCTTTTTCTTCCCTCTTCAGCATTTCAGACGGAGCTGACCCACGGGTATGTGGAGCAGACACATCTTTAACACTGATGCCCTGATGGTCCTTAAAGGAACGGGAATGCAGGAGGTGCAACGTGAAGAGAATGGGGCCTGCTGTGCTGCCAGGTTCACAATCTTGTAAAAAAGAAGCTGGACAGTCATCCTCTTTAAGCACCTGGTTCTGATATTTTTCACTAAAGACTGCTCCAATGCCATCACAGCCAGACTGTTCCAATATCTGTGAATCCAGTTTATCCTGCCTTTTTAATGGGGTTAAGTGACAAATGAAAGCAAAAAAACCTGCATGTCTTCCCTTCCCTTATCCCTGAGTCTGCACACAACTCGCTGTCGGATGGCATGATTCATGCGGGTGAAAAGAGGAGGAATTCTGAAATTATTACTCTCCATTTTTGCTTTGCACCTTGCAGACCTTTCCTTGCTCTTCTCAACCTTTTCTTCTTTCAGCCTTTTTTTAAAAACCATGCAGCCATGAGATACAGCATACTCAAGCTGATGAGTGGATATACTTGGTACTAAAGATTTTGTCAGTCACAAATCATATCTTAGTATGAATTTTGAATAATGTTCTTTTGGCACAGATTGAAAGGATCCCTATTAGCATCCCCCCAAGAAGCTGAGATCTTTACATTTTCCTTTGTCACGACACAGACATGATGTGAATTTCTATTCCCTTTTGGTATTCTCTGTCTGCTGGGCACATTGAGTCTGTCTGGGCAATGACCCTTTAGTGAAGTGAGTCACAGCTTAAAAGGTAAAATGCAATTTCATTATTTTTGGTGCTGTGAGTAAAAATGTGCAGAATACAGCAAAACGTATACAGATGCGTACCACAAAACAACAAAAGCTTTGCCCTCTGTGTAACCAACTGAGCTTTAACATCTTTGGTCCTATAGACCCTTTGCCACAACCTCTGTTTCCTGACCCTTTTTCTTATTTCCTTCTCAGGCTGGGAGTGATTTGTTTCCATGCTCTTCCCTGTAGCTGTACAACATAGATTTAAACTGACTAGCACCTGATTCTTTCTATTCATACGATCTTTATTTTCTTCAGTTCATTTTAACTTCCTCATTGCACTTAGCTCCTTTGTTTGTTCCTCTTCAGACAGGCAAAAGTGAGTAGTGTTTACTTTGGTTGCTTATATAACTGATTTTCTCAGCTATGGAAACAGTACCAAGATGGCGATATTCTTCAGTAGACAGACATTTTGCTTGTCAGTACCTGTAAAAACATAAAAAAATCCCTTCTTTTTGTATTGCTTGCTGACCATGGATTTGTTACTCTTCTTCCTTCCTGTAACTTCAATACGACTTCACTGTGATTTTTTGGTATTAATAGAATTAATACACTAATAAGACACACAGTAGCCTGAACACTTTTGGTTTACTGCACCCTGTATCCCTATTCCTTTTAGCTTTTATTCCTGATTTGCTTGAGATGGTGGTTCACAATGATGAAAAATTATCTCAGATCACAACTCAAAGATCCAGAGGAAATGCAGCTCTGCTGTACTGAATTCTTTCCAGTACAGGTGTGGTACTGGTGTGGTATTAACATATGTGGGAAACTAGTATGGGTTGTGTTAGAGCCCCAAGCGCAATAGCAACAGCCAGACCCATATTTTGTAGCTGTTATTCCCTGCACATATTACCCAGAACGCACACAGCAGATTCCTTCTGAGCACCAGAAGGTTAATTCATGCCACCACTACCCACCTGTTTACACTTCTGTGACTGCCAGGAGAGAAACTGCAATAGCATCAATAAGACCCACGGCAAGGTACTAAGACTGCCATTTAGCCTAACACGTTGGGTTCAAAGGTAGTGTATATTATAAGTCCTTTGAGAAGAGGTGAGACAGAAAGGCTTTAAATAATGTATCACTGTGAGGATTTTATAGTTCCTGTATTCTCCCACCCTCACTTAAAACCTTACTTTTGTAAAACCAATTAAGCTTCTCCCATCTCAAAATTCACCTGTTAGGCCTGTCTTTCATCTGTTCATATGCTTGTCATTGATTCTGGAGAAAATCAGGTATTTTTCCTCCAACAGAGCAAGAGCTGGACTCACTGCTCCTGTAGGACCAGGGACTGTGAGTTCTGTGCTGAAGCATAGCTAATGCACTTCGGAGAGAGCATCTGCCCCAGCAAACTGGCTACCAAACACATGGGGTGCCTATGTGACAAACAGAACCAGGTGCAAGAATGGCTCCCAAAGAGCAAAAATAATAGTTCAGTATTTTTAATCTTGATAGTCCTGGCACCTGAACTACTCGAGCTAGAGAATGAATTGCTTGTCTGTTTTCCTCCTACTTTCACTAGAACATGCTGTTGTGAGCATTAGAAAGGGAGTGCAATTCAGTCTCCTCATGGTCTCAGTGTTTTGCCCCTCTGCCCACACTATCCTCCAGACAGTCACGGTGTATTTGTGGGCAGAAATAAAATGACTAATTTCAAATCGCTTAGCTTAGCAAGACTGCAAAAGCCTTATCGTAAAGCCTTTGTATTTGCTACATTTGTCACCCAGGCTCTGTGTTTGGGTTCTAGTTAACAATATGGTTACTCAGAAAACAAATATCAAACCTCTCTTTCCATGTGGTGTCAGCCCGTTCTCTTGTGTGACTCTGGGCAGCAGTACATGTGTGTCCCCAGGGTTACAACCTTCTTCTTGTATGTGGCCTTGACATCTTCAGAAGTGATGGGAAAAGAACTACAGGAACAGCATTAAGCAAACCTGCTTAGAAAGAAAAAGGAAATTGTAGAGAAAAAAGAAAGGCAAGAAAGGAAAACTGTGCACAGGGCAAAGCTTACAAATCCCTGGTAGAAACAAATAAATAAAACAGTACTAGTGGATGAGTGACTGAAAGACAATAGCTTATCAACCTCAGCTGCACCAAAGAGTTCCAATTTCACACTCATTACTGAAAAGATTACATTACTTAAAAGAAAGATATAAACTAGTGCATTAATCAGAAGAAAGGGAAACATAAATGTTTCCCCTCATTCCCACCTGCAATTTGTGATTTGGAAAAACATCACGAGAACAGTAGGAACAGCATTAAAATAGAGATAGAATGACATCTACTGGCTGTTACGAACTAGCTTGTTTTGCTGCTGAAATTGTTTGGGGTTTTTTCTCCCTTTCCTCAAAATATTTATTCTGAGACTCCTATTATTAGTCATAGGATTTAGCTACTGGACAAGGAAAGAAGAATAGATCAGTAAGTTTCCCAAATAAAAGCCTTCTTTGGTCAATTTTAACCAACTAGCTACCTAACTAAATATCCCTACATAAACAGCTAAATGTACTTCAGATCTTTAATATTAATGTTAGTGACTAAATAGATGCTCTGCTTAAGAGCTACTAGAAACTGCAAAAAAAAAAAAAAAAAGTGCAATTTTGCACTGGATGCAGGTTTCCATAGTACCTTTTCTAGACTAAATAATACTGCTAAACAGAACTATGTCTCTTATGGGGAAAAAATACTCAAGCAGCTAAACTTTACAGTGCTGCATCACTTCATAAAGTGACAATAATTACCTTTTTTCCTGGATTAATTTAGTGCATCAGTGTTAATTTTCTTTGTTTAAACTTCCCAACTCCTCCTTTTTTAATGATTCCATGTATTTTCATATGAACAAGATATTCGATTCCCAGAGCTGCTTTAGTCCTACTGCTCTTTCTAACCAACCTAGAATGATCATCAGTGATATGAAAATCTCAGAAGGTCTTGAGATTTTGTTAAAGGTCACAGAAACCTCTCAGTCTTAAGTGAAGATCCTTCTGTGTACCATGCATGTGTTCTTGGTCTCTCCACTTAGGGACCATCACAGTATGAGCACAGCCCTTTTCTCTGTTAGCAGTCATACTCTGTGGGTGATACTGCCAGCACAAACAAATTGATCTTGCTCACTTTCTATCTGTTGTAAGATATATTTTCTCCTCCTGCAGTTTCTCCATGCTGGTTAATTAAACTCCTCTCAGCTCTCATGTCTGCTCCCCAGGAAACATCTCTCTAGCTCTCACGCCTCTGGTAATAATCAGAAATTAGTGTGACACAGACATGAGCTTTTGGTCATTTTTTCCCCAATATATTCAGCTCAGAAAGAGAAAAACTGTAAGGAGTTCACAATGTTATCCTTGTTAGGAAAAGAGAAATGTTAAACATAATTGAGCTGGTGTATATATTCATCTATATGGCATATATTTGTATGACATTTTGCGGAGAAGCAACAGTAAAGACTCAATTCTGGCCTCTAGCCATGGCCAAACTAGACAAATATATACAACGAGATAGCACGTAAACAAAGGTGGGAGAAAAAGCTGAGGATGAACAAAAATAAGGATAAGAGTAGACTAAGGGATTTAGGTACATCTTTTGTAAAATTCCAAGGGGCTCTCCGTTGCAGGAATGGCTACAGACTTGGTAGGAGCAGCACAGCTGTGCAGCTGCAAGGAGTAGTGCTCCCTCTTCCCCAGCCCCATGGGCCTGGATTCAGAGAAGGGGATGTTGTGCCAAGCTGCAGCTGTGAAAAGCCACACAGGTAACACCTGGTGTTCTGTCCTGTACCAGCTTCCCTTTGGTCTATGTTCCTGGCATTCAGAACCACAGACCTGGAGGGAAGTTACAATGCTGCACAAGTGTGCTCGATTTGCCAGTGCCACAGCAGGACAGAACACAATGGGTGAACTTTCAGCACTCATATGCCTTTTTATTTCATCTGATGTAAAGTATTTAACTTCACAAAATGCTCCCAGGCATTCCTTTAGGGACAGTGGGATATATTCATACCATCCCTTTCTGTCCTAACATATCATCTTAAAAACGGCTCTCAGTGCACTAAACTGAAATTGATACATTGTTCTTGATAACTTTTTACTGCACACGCTATCAGAGAAAAACAAAGTTCTTCAGTTCATTAACTAAAGTTAATATGAACCATCCAGAAGTTAGCAGGAATCATAAGGTAAATTAATGTAGATTTGGGCATCAGTACACTGGTTCTGTACCAAAGTTATACCTATATACACTGAATAAATACCTGGATATGACACGTTTCAGTGTATCCCTAGGAAGAAACATGGTCCAGTTGTCCTCCCCCCACGTTCTTGTGCACCCCCAGCCTGCTCACTGGCAGGGGGGTATGACAAACAGAAAACCCTTGACTCTGTGAGCCCTGCTCAGCAATGGCTGAAACATCCCTGTGTTATCAACTCTGCTTCCAGCACAAATCTAAAACACAGTGCCATAGGAGCTACTGTAAAGAAAACTGACTCCATCCCAGCCAAAAGCAGTACACATGACAATACTTTGGACATCAAGTCTATTTTCCAGAAAGCTCGAGATAATTTAACAACTCTTGTACAACCAGAACCGAGGAAAAAGAGAAATGGCGTAAGATGTGAGCTACCACTTTGGTATCGTACTAACAGACTTCTGGTCAACAAATTTTATTAAATCAATTGAATGAAATTTTACTTTAATTGCTAGTAAGAAAATATCTTTTGGCTTGAACTACAACGTGATTTGTCTTCTTACTCTTTGATCAGGTTTCATAGTCTCTCAGTGAAAGAGATAAATTTTAATGTGATGGCAAGCTATAGTATTTCATGTCCATAGATTTTAACCACAAAATTCTCAAATATCGGCTATTCATAAAACCTACCATTACAGATTCAAATGGTTAGCCCACTTTGAAAGGTCTAATTCAAGCAAGAAGAGAGCAATACGTTGCTTAAACTCGAATTATTCATCAGAAAATTCCTAAGGGGCAAAATCTGTCATGTCACCCAGCTCAGAATGCTACAATAGAGTCACCTAACCTT
This sequence comes from Pterocles gutturalis, assembly GCF_000699245.1. Taxonomy (NCBI): domain Eukaryota; kingdom Metazoa; phylum Chordata; class Aves; order Pterocliformes; family Pteroclidae; genus Pterocles; species Pterocles gutturalis. The sequence continues at coordinate 145,821 of NW_010122754.1, forward strand.
TTCCTAAAAAAGAAAGAAACAAGACAAAACCAAAATAGGTCTGATGAATCACACACTAGAAGTACCCATTTCTCTTCAGCAAGTTCAAAAGAAATCTAGCTCAGATACAGATACTTGCATTGCAGAAGTCTGAAGTTAGATGAGATTGAATCTCAACCTACAGATAAGAGACAATATTCTCCTTGCACTCACTCTCCCATCCATCTTCAGGACTGAATTTTGGCCTATTTTGCTGTGCTGGGAGGCTGGAGTGCTCGAAGGTATGCCACCATGCTCTGTCTGATCTGTGCTGAGGTGTGCCTTCTGCAGACACCCGGCATTTAACCTGCGTGCTTCTGCACGCAACTGGCACTTCAGGTCTACATTGCCTACACACGTCACATAAGTGAATAGACCTCCAAGAGCACTAAAAGGAGCATTCATTCAGTTTATATCAGAACGGATTATTTTTTATTGGAGAGTACAAATTGCTGAGGTTCTGTATTAGTGCTTTTCCTACATTTAAACGGTTTTTCTTCTACTTTAGCGTATACGTATTTCATTGTCCTGATCTGGTATCTGCATTTACAGATAATTCTTCAAATTGTTGTGTATTCAAGTGGAAAAGGAAATATCTGTGTCCTGTGATACTGTTTGAGATCTTGATAATATTCTTTTCGTGCAATTGTCTTTTTTCAACATCTCTATTCACAGTGCCATGTAAGAACATAGATCTTATGTGAATAAAGTCTACAATAAGAAGATGAGAAGGGCCGAGGCTATGTCTGACTTCATACATCACGATTCATTTTTTGCTATCATTAAATAACTATAACTAGTATTTTGGAATGGAGATATAAAATATAAAGTTATAATGCAATAGGTTTACAGTAACCTAATGTGACATAATACGGTGTTAATTTTTAATGAATTAATAAATAACTTCATTTCTAACTCTATTTCTAACTTTTATTTCTATTAACTATAACAATTTCTAGTACTAAATATGTATTTCTGATGCTGTCATAGAAACACACTAACAAAACTAAACAGATTTATTGAAAAGTTACCTTATGCTTATGATACTTCATAAAACCATCTCATCCAGAAGCCTGCCTACCATTTTCTCTCAAAAATGTTTTCTACATTCCAAAAAATGTGATGTTTTATGATAACTGTGATGCGGTTATGCATTGGCTGCTACAATATGTTTGTCAGGAAAAGTTTAGTGGGACTAAGGGTAGGAGCATTTCAACGGTTTGCCTATTTAATGGGCTCCAGGCAGGCATAATGATTTTATACAAAACTATAATGTATGTTATATGATCTGCATAATGGTCTAAAAAATGCTAGTAATGCCAGTGAATGCATGCTGCCTTGTATAAAACTGCACTGATGTAGGTTCAAGTCCGATTTTAACCCCATGGGTTTGGTTTTTCTGTTATAGGTATAAAAATACCTGAGTAAAGTAGCTATAATGCTTTGTTTGTTTTAGAAATGCATAATTCAAGCAGCATTTTCTGCATGATTAAATATCTTTGCTTAGTCTCTTCCCCTTTAGAGATGATCTTTAAAGGTCCCTTCCAATCCACACTCTTCTGTGATTCTATGACAATTTCCTTGAATGCCTTGTAAAGATCAATTGTTTTATAGAGCTCACACCTTAAAATAAAAGATTAAATTAAATTATACTAGAAAGCTCAGGATATTATAATGAAAAGATACAGGCTTTCTCAGTGGACTATTCATCAGGAGTTTTTCATTGTACAGTTTTCAATAATGAAACAATGTCAATTCCTAATGCTTGTACATTTTGTAATTACAGGACCAACAGCGACATTATTATGGCTTAAACAGCCAATGTCAGAATAAGTGCCATATTAACCCTTGCAATTTTAGAGCACCATCCAGCTTCCTGTGGTTTTTTTTCAAATCATACAAGTTTAATTAACTTATTTTGATTTCCAGTATGTAAAATGTACACAAGTCTAAGAACGAACTAAAGTAATGACACTAAAGAAGATAAGGTTTTGGGGAGAGTTTTTTGAGACCCTTTTCTGCAGAACACAGCAAAGCTTTCTGCAGAATTCCTCAGTGTCTTCACAAATGTGAATACATTGCCACTACATTCACCCAACAGCATTTCTTAAAGCCCTCGGTCCCTTTTGAAGCTGTTTGGTGTTCTCTACACTTCAACAACCTTCTTTACGATTTATTCCACAATTAGTATGTATCTCAAATCTCACAGCCTACTTCAGAGAAGCAAATACCTGTGAGATTATTTTTTGCTTGAAGCAAAATTTGCAACTTATCTATTTTTCCAATGAGTCTCATCAGTTGGAATAAAATGCATTACATCTTTCTCTTTCTACTTTAAATTAAGAACTGCTTTCAAAACCATAATTTTAGATTGAAATTGAAAATGCTTGCAGAATAAAATGTTCTATTTGGTAAGCACAGCTAACCAACCCTGTAGCAGCCAAAGGAAGATTTATCAGTAATGTTCATAAGCACTGATATAGACAGAATGGAATTATTATCATTGTCGTCTTTATTGATTATTATATCACACAATGTGACTTCAAGTGTGACACAAAATACCTTGAAAAATATTTCACCTCCAAGTGTTTATGTCAATAGCTAGGAGAAAAATTATTTTTCTTGACCTTTTACCACAAGCAAATCTTTCATATATTACATATTGATTTCATGTATTTCAAAATATGGGTGATGGATCACAAAGGATGAAAGCCTAAATGAGTTGTGATCAAAGATGCTTTATTTCAATAAACAAGGATTAGCTAAAAAAATATATATCACCTAAAGGAAGGAGGCAATCTACAACAGCATACACAATTCAGGTTCAAGTGCACATGAAGATATGAGAAAATTCTATTGTATATGTAGAACTCTTCAGTATGCTTCTTCTGCTTCATGAATGCAGTAGTAAAAATGAGGGGCAAAACCTTTTTAAAGCGTGCAAAGGCATGCACTCTTTCATGATGGATGTCCAGTTTTTGTCTCACTGCATCAGTGGGTTAAACCCATTTTAAAAGAAAGTTTAATTTTAGTGACATCACCTGATTTTATGTAACTGGAGTAAAGTTTAATTTGTCCTACTGCTCTAGAAGTCTTTTCTAGCCATACCATTGAACTACTCATTTGTCCAGGCAGTACATATCAAATAAATTATTTTATATCAGCAGAAATATCACTTTATACTCTGAAAACTAACAAAAAAGGAAAACCACATAAAATAAAAAAGGAAATTAATTTAAACTTTATAAGAATAAAAATCAAGAAACTCATTTCCTATTGGACCTCCATTAAGAGAAGAATATAATTTCATGATACATTCGAGTTTCACCCAGGCTGGACAATCCTCTCTTCCCTTAGCTTTCAAGTCTATTGTTCTTATTTTACCCATATTGGCAAAACTTAGGTCCCTTCATCTGTGAAAATCCAACCTTTCCCCGCCTCCCCCCCCTGCAGGGACTAAACTATCATCTACAAAGAGTTTTGGAAAAAGTGGTGCTCGAAAAATTGTAGAGGAAACATTGGTCTCATGTTCTCCTGTGCCACAGACTTAGACTGTGCCATTTCCTTCTCTCCATTTTTCAGAATTTCAAAAGTTCTTCTCAAGAAGCTACTGATGTGCTTTCTACATACAGTTGGAATAGTGCATTGGGCATTTTTTTTTATGCCTGATGTTCAGAGTGATATATGGAAAGTGTATATCCCCTAAGTCAGCTATTCACATTGCTCAAGCAGAATATGCTAACATCCCTGGTGACTTCTCTTACTGGTTATACTGGTTAATGACTTTGAGCCACCTGAAATGTAACAGAAATTAAAAAAGTACTGTAAAAATCTGAATTTTTACAGTCTGCGACATTTTGCTCTTTCTTGGACAGTACACTCACAACCAGCAATTTCAATGAGGATCCCAAGAAAACACTTGCCAGACCTTTCCTTTCATTGTGGACAATAAAAACGCATTGTGTCTGATAACTCCCTTCCTGGAAATCATTTCTTCCCAGCTCCTGCTGA
>NW_010122754.1:149880-198204 GCF_000699245.1 Pterocles gutturalis
ATTTCAATGCTGAGCTGTTGCCATTGGAAGCAGAGTCTAGACAAAGATAAAATTAGAAGCAAGCACTGTCCTTTTTGGAAAGCACAAAGCAGTGTTTAATCTAATCTTTTCATCTCAGCAAAGACTTTGCCTGTTTGTTCTACATTATCTAGTGACATGATGAGATGGTGGACAGGACCCTCTTTTCTTGAATTGATTATGCATCTGACAAGTGCAGCCCCAAAAGCAGATATGATGAAATATAAATACCTACCACCTATCAGAGAAAAAAAAAATAAATCTTGAGAACTACAGTATTCATCACTGTCATACAAAATCTTCCCATTTTCCATAGCAATGTAGAAAACATGTCAGATTTAGAAACAATAATGATTAACTGAGCTGACTCCAGGGGAAAATAAAAAACATGAACTGCTACTGTATTTCAGAAACAAGCAATAACCTGTGTTTATCATGTGACCACATCTTACTTTGAAATGTTTTTTACCCACCTTCTGAATGGCCTTGACCCCAATATTTTCCTAGATTCATTTAAAAATGTAGGATTAAATTACATTTTTTTCCAGATTTTGGATAATGGCAAATGATTCACCACATCCTTAGGCAGGTTGTTCCCATGGCTAAGTTAATAGTGACACAGCTATGAATGTGCTCCTCGATTTCATTCCAAACATATCTGATGTCATATTATGATTGCCAGTACATTTCATGCCTGCTTTTTCTACTAGATTGAAAAGTCATCAACTACCAGAATATTATTCCCCTTATATGTGTTATTGTTAACTACAATTCATTTTTGCTTGGACATACAAATAAATTCAGTTCATTAAATCTTTCTCCATAAGTCAGTTATTCTGTCTTCCAGTTGCTTCTTCTGAATCTCTCCTAATCACTTTCTGTGGTATCAGTGGGAAAGCAAAAATGGGAGCAGCATTCTTACCCTGTAAGGACAAGGGCTGTGACTGCCTGAGCTACACATGTAGCAAACCTCCCACAGCTTATAACTCCAGTGTAGCAGCAGCATACAGTTTTGTCAGTTATTTTTGTCTAAACTCACCTGTGTATTAAGAAAAACTTATCAGCTTACAGGTACAATGACTATTAGTGGCACAGCATTTAGAATAATGACAAATGCTCACAAATCTTTGACTTCTCCCAACCCAAAAAGGTTTGAGAGCCCTCTGTTGGTCCATGCAATCCACGCTCACAGCACATGCCTGGCAGGTCTAGGTGACCCACAGAATTATGTTCACCTCCACAGCAGTCGATTCTCAGGTGCTAGGTTCATCAGTGCTGCAGCACCTTTTGCAGGTTGCACTTCTTAAAATTACCTTCAGATCTCTTTGGGTTTTGTACTTCCCCTTTTGTGCAGACAGACTGTTCTTCACCCCTGCTGAGAGCCAGTTCCAAGACCAACCCAAAGCTAACCAGTCACTCTGTCCTTGTCCTGCAGCTACCCTACTGGGAACTCACCTCCTAACACGGACCCAGAGAGAACCAGCCACTTCACCCTCACCCTGCTTTAAGTGCAATATTATTGCATTGTTTATCCTACGGCCTTCTAAATGTTCAATCAGCAACTCACTAAATATGTTAATGATAAATCAGCAATCCAGTTACTATTTAATACTTAAACACTAAGTCAGCAATTCAGTATCTGTCTTGCCACAGAAATGCTAAATATATTAATTCTGGCTTGACAATTGATTATGAACCCCAGCCCAATGGTCCCCTTTCCAGTATCTTGGGTCCATGACCCCTGCTGTGTTCAGTTGTCATCTTACAATGCCAAAACAATTTTAGGACTCATCACAGTTTGAAAGTCCCCAATGTTACTCCCACATGTCCTTACACCAATATTCCCCAGTAATATATTCACTCGCCTCCTTCCAGCATTGCATCTGGAATTCAAGTTCACCTGCATTTTATCACTAACAGCTACTTGAAAAGGTCTCAAATTCATTCTCTACAGTCTTCTATCTTCTATATTTCAGCAATATTTATATGTTCTTCTTTAAGTACTTTATAAAATATCCTATATGCAAAGGATGTAAATCAGGTACTTTGGTGTTTGGCAGAGTGAATACTGAAGTAAACATTCTTCAGTACTCCAGTTATCATCACTTCAGTTTTACCGACTGTATTAATCTGTGCTCACTGCAGTAATTTAACCAATGGTACGTGCTTTCAGGCTTTGAAAGTTTCACGATTTGAAAGTGTAATGTCTTTAGCATTTGTGGCTGAAAGTCAGAAGAACTGGTTCTCTTAAGCCCCGACACAGCACCACTGAGCCATGACTGTCACACTTGCACTAAACTGGCTTATTCTCAGTAGTTCATGGTCTTATAAGAAAACTTCTGTCTGTAGAGCTGTCTACATTTTGCAATGTTCCAACAAATCACTTTAGCCACTATGATGTTCTTTGTGGCTAATGCCAGATCTGCTTTTACTCTTTTTGTCAGTCCCAACTGCCTTGATCATGATTTTTCCTAATGACTTCCAAGACTTAGGACACTTTCAGATATTCTTCATTTAATCATTTCAAGTGCCACCATCCTTTCTCCCAATGTTGCGTACTTCTGCTTCTATTAATAAACTTAGATATAACATACGGAGAGTAGGTTTCATTATAATTTAAAATCAGAATCACATGATAATTTAGATTTGACTGGAACACTGGAGGTCATCTGGTTCTAGCCCCTGCTCAAATTTATATACAGCAGAGGAAGGAATTCAGTTTAGCTATATTTATTGTATAAATATTCAGGATATTGCATATTGCATGTCATGATTGGTTTTAGATAGTTTGAAAACTCTTTGAGGCTCTTAAATGAAAATCTAGTAAAGATATTTACACTGGATACTCCTATTTATGTAAATACCTGTAGGAAAAATTAAAAAAACATAATTGCAAAAGAAGTTCCATCATGCCTAACTGCATGTCATGCAGGGAGAGTGTCTAGAAATTAAAATCTGTGGAACCATTTAAGCACAGAAAAAAATGAACTCAATTCAATTCCACATGCTCCTGGTATAAGTCCACTGATTTCAGCAGATTTCATCCTTATTTATGTCACAGAAATGTCAGAAACAACAGACCTACCAAATGTTTGTCCCAGAATTCCCCCATATTTACCCATTAGGAAATTTGTGGGAGACTATGATTTCCAGCTGTACGATCCAAGCACCAACCCTATGCTACTTCTTCCAAACATTAGTGGTATGCAGTTTTGGCACCCATTTGTCACCGAAGTTAACATTCATTATTTTGAAAATAACTTTCAGGTTAAGATCTCATAAATTAGGAGTACTGAATACCTTTCTCATACACTAGACTTTGATGATCTTCCAAATGTAGGGAAAAAATTGGGTATGATTTCTCTGAACTCTCAAGATCCCAGCTTAGATACTCTCCAAAAACTTGAATCATGTTCTATGCAATGTGTGTGCTTTCACATGTCAGATATTACATTCACATACAGCATTCAAGAGCCGTGTATCTCCAAGGTTTTCCAAGCAACTTCCATACAGCTCCAATATACTCAGCAGAAGAGATCTAGACAGTTTATATTCCTAAAACAACTATTGTTGTTTAAGGCACAGAATACAGCAATAAGATAAATCTTGACTTTTTGAGGTCTATGCTACTTAAGAACATTTTTCTAAATTAAATGTCTAGTTTAATGAGAACTCAAAGTGACTCAAAAGAACAAATTAAAGCTGCATATTTACAGAGATATAAGGACTTGAATATTTCAAACCAACATCCAATTTTAAGATAATTATTTCCATTATGGTTATGCTATTTCTGAGATTATGTAACAGACTAGAAAGAACTCATGTTTTATCTTGCTTTCTCCTGCTTGCCTAAAAAAAGCAAAACCACACTCCCTGTTTGTCCATCACTATTTGTCAGTCCTTCATTCTCCCTGCAATAGCTTTTCAAGTCACTGGACCATTTCAAACAAATTTGATGAGGTTAAGGTTTCACAAATTTAACTTTCAACTTTGTGAACTCTAATGACTGAACAGAGAACTGCAACCAATTAGTGCCGTGACAGAAGAGAGCAAGGAGAATTCAAATTTTAGCTGTTCTGCTCATTTCACTCATCAGCTAAAGGGTAATAATCAGACGATCAGTCAACCATGAGTAGCTCCAAAGCTGCCATGGCATGTGCTGCTCTTTGCCAGCCAAAAGCACAACGAAAAGCAGTTAGGGGACTAGTGGGAGACCAGGCAGCTTTTTGAGGGAGGCTGCAAGACATAAAACTTGGTCATTAAGACTGTCATTAGAGAAAGAACGAAAAAGCTTGTGGGTCGAGATGAAGACAGGGCGATCACTTACCAACTACCATCACGGGCAAAACAGACTCATTTTGGGGAAAATTAATTTAATTTATTGCCAACTAAAAGAGATGTAGATTATGAGAAACAAAGACAAAAACTAGAACACTTTCTCCCATCCCTTTTCCCAGGCTCAGCTTCACTCCCTTGCCAACTCCCACACCCCTCCTCCAGGAGCAGGGCAGGGAATGGGGGCTGTGGTTAATCCATAGCAGCTCCTCTCTGCTGCTCTCTCCTCCTCACGCTTTTCCCAGCTCCTGTCGGGGCTCTCCATGGGCCGCAGTTCCCCCAGGGTACACCGCCCGCCCCAGCACCGTCTCTCCACACACCCCAGGGGAATTTGTTGAGGATATCAAATTATTCAGGGAGTAAAAATGAGGAACTGTGCACAACTGCATAAGGGATTTATGTGACCGAGCACCTCAGCAACACCAGCAGAGATCACATCCACTGCACTGAAATGTGAAATTATGCCTGTGGGGAGAAAAAAAATTATCCTAACTTCACATGCACAGTGATCCAAACTGACTGTACTCTTTCACAAACAAGAGTTTTGAACTTCTGATCATGAAAACATCAGCTGAAAAAAGCATTTGCTGACTTCCCAGAGAAGCCAGTTGTTAGGGAATGACCAGGAAAGGATCACGGAAGAAAGATGCCAACATTTTGTGCCATCATATACCTTCATGGTGCAACATGGAGAAGGGCGAGGAGGACAGCCAGCTCAAACAACAGAGAGAGAACCATGGAGAGATCTGTAAACCCTGATTACCAGGAAGAAGAATCATTCTAATATGGCACCAGGTGCCACAAAATGGGGTCAGCACAAAGTAACATCTGTGCTCTCGTTATTGAGTGTCTACCTATAGCTGCCATTTATTTCACTTGTTTTCAAAGGATAAGTTTGTTCTTTGTCTATTTTCATGAGTAATAAGAAAAACACCAATACTGTTTGTATCCAGATGGTGATGACAGTAGAACAATTTAGCAGTGTATCTTTCTCTAGGAGACTGTGTGATTTTATAAAACAATGTTTCGAAAGAAGCTTAAGGGAATTCTTACCTGAAACGTATAATAAAGTTACATGCACTTTCAGCCCAGTTCATAGATAAAACACACAGGGGATTTGTTGAATCTTATAAATTTACCAACAGTCTTACTAAAGAGAACGTCATTCAGGAAGGAGTTGCAGTTTTATATATGGACAACGAAGGGCTACAGAAACGTACTGGAAATTAACATGTAATGAACAGGTAAGTTTTCCATAAAAATAAATAACACAGAGAAATGTCTAGTTGCCTTAACAGCAGTTCTGTGCATTGCTCTACACATATCTTTCATTCAGTATAAGAATCCCTTAAAAGCTACATCGGAATACTTATGTAATGATAGAGACTGTGACTGTGCATTTTGGTTAACTCCTTTAGAGATCGCCTACACACAGGACATTTCCAATGATTTAATCAGAATTTTGACTGAAGCCAGGTGAATTGATTATGCCCATACTGACCTGAATGCATCCTAAGGGAAAAAAAAATGCCTCATAAGCTGTATTGCTCCTGTTAGTCTCCTTTTCCAGCTTCTAATACATGAATATAAAAATTTTACCTAGTTTTAAAAAACTAACTATTGTAAGTATCTTGCAAATAAAGGGTATATATTACCATCTTCAGCAAGCCACATAGTGTTGGAAAAATACAACAGAATATTATTTTTATTCAATTCGTATAGTTAGAAGTAGAAAACTATGTAGCTATGTTCAAGGAAGCTCCTGCAAATTCATATACAGTTTTAATGGAATATTCCACAGCATATAGTTCAGCGACATGTTTCAACAGACACTACTAACCACTGTAACCCCCTAGATGCATTATCCAAGAATAGTTGAGTTCTGCACATTCCTTAATGCCATGCACCTCATTGTAGCAGGAGCAAAGTCTGTTTCTAGGACAGCTACATGTCCTCTTTTTTCTCATTAAGGTAGTAGCTCTGAACAGCTGAGGATCCAACTTGGGCTGTGAGCACACTACTAAATATTTGATTCAGCCTTATGCACCTTATGATATAAAGCCAGGAATTAACAGTGCAAATACTTTAAAGGAGCTAAGGCTTAAAAGAAATCCCATTTTCTTTTCCATTAAATCTTCTATTTCACGAATACTAACAAACACAAAGATGTCCAATTAGTAGAGAAAAATAAACACAAGAAATCAAAAGTTTCTATTTTCACCAGAATATTAAATAAGTGGCATTCACATTTACAACTACCTATTTAAGCTTTCCGGACTACTCAGCATGGCTCCATTTTGTCTAACTGGGCTTTTTTCCATGACCAAAGTACCCCACACTCCACACGTTCCCTAGTTCCCTGCCTTGCTATAAACAACGGTTGAACTAACCTATGTACATTCAGAACATATTAAAAAGCCAACCAACAAAAGCAAACCACAAAAGCAAAGTGTGAGGAAAAAGGAGATCATAACTTAAATAATGAAGTAGATTTCTTTACTTAAGAAGTCATTCTCCTTCACAATACTCCACTCATAAAAACAGGATTTAAAACACTACTACTGACACTATTAATGGACAAAGACAAAAATGTTATATCCAAAGCATTCCTTTTACTGTGACTCAGGTTTATGGAGAAGTAAAAAAAACTAATAATATCTTCTATTAATTCTTTCCTGTACTGGTTTTTTAAATACTGTTGAAAATGAAAACTCTAACTCTAGTGACTAAAGTCACATTGTGCTACAGTTTAGCAACTGAAGAAGGACATTGTACAAGTTCGTGAAGACCATAGAATACCATGGCAAAAAGAAGAATGAGCTTGCTATGTGTGCAGCTTAGGGTAACTGCTTGAAAACAGCAGATAGGTGGATACCTGAGCATCTGGGCAGTGGGCATCAGAAATAATGTACAAAATGTTATCCTAAAGGAAGTTATCAAAACATCCCTGTTTAGGAATGGTGTAATTCCTTGTGACATCTGTGCTAAGATTACATTACCGTCTTACAATATACACCAGATTTAATACCTTCAAATGCATTTCACATAAGAGAGGTTCAAAGTCTCAGAGAAACAACTTTGCCTTGTGCTGTCAAGTTCCCTTTCTGTTTGAGGGGCCACAATAACTGTGAGAAGGTTTCCCTTCATTAAGTTCTGCTGCATTTTCTCAGAAAAGTTAATTACCAACAACAAAAATAGCGGCATATGGTAACCATGTCTTTATTTGCATATTCTTGTTTTCTGCTCTTGGCCTCTTGCTTTCCATTTTATTATCCACATGCTCTCAGTGAACAAAGCGATCCATCAGCCCTGCTTTAAGCTGGTGAAATGACACTCGGCGTTACCCGAGATTAAATCAGAATAGCTCTTCATCCGTTTGTCACCTCCTTGTCTTGCCAGCAGTGCAGTTAGTCAGATATAAAGATTTATACTGAAAACAAAATACAAATCACTTTTCAAGGTGTCAAATTATGGGATGGCAGCTGACAAGAGAAATAATTGCTACCTGTGCTGTATTATTCATCAATTTCCAAATGTACGTATCCAGTCATCATTCCAATACTTCTACAGTGAAGCTTACAATTCCTACTTTGTCACAAATCCAGGTGACATTTGCAGGCTAAGTTCACTATCTACCTGGGAACAGAATGGAAACACTGACTCCTTTCACATATTGCTGGCTTCTACTTCCCTCTGCACTGTGACCTGCTGCCTAATCTCCCCGAGCACAGGGCTGTTGTCTGTGCTCTAGAAAGAAGCCATTAGCAATGACTCTCAGATTTAAGAATGACGAAAATATCATCCGCACTTAAACAGTGAAGAAATAAATGCTATAAAACCAGGCAGCTCTCCAGCTTAGCCATAGCCTATAACAAGGCCGTTTCACCACCCTTCCTGATGAGAGCACAAAAATATGTTCACACTAGTTTGCTAAAACTTTATTTAAAATTTAACAAACTACAAAGTTGTCCATAAATGTAGTCTTTTTCAAAAAGACAGTCATGTCCCTTTAAACAGGTTTGTTTTTTTCAAGTCCATTTCAACAGTAGAAAAATCAGCTGATCATGAAATTACAAAAGAATATTCCCATATTGGTGCACACTAAGGATATCACATACTGGTAGAATATATCAGGAAAGCAGAGTCAATTAGCCAATAGGGACATTCTCAAGCAGTACAAAGAAAGAGTCAGAACATCACCAACTACTCTAACCAGAGTAAACCCAGCAGTTGCCTTTGTGCTAACCTTTAAACACATACTTCTGAGGCATTGCTGGTATTGAGCAGCCTCTGTGCCCTTATTAGTGCAAAAGCAACAACAGTAGCCACAATTAGAGGTGCTAAACAAGCAGCTTTAGGCAGTCCTGTCAATCTTTGTAAACTATTAAAACTTAGCAATAAATGCACTGATAAAGACAAAGTCAAGCACATGAAAAGTACACACATGAAGAAGAAAATTAATGATACCAAGGATATGAAAAAATGTAACCTCAGGTTCATACATTTTCAATAAGCCTCCCTGGTACGGTATCGCAGCTCCCCTCACAGTAATTAGTGTCCTATAGGCATCTGTTTCACTGAAAAATAAATGCATAACCCATGAAAAGATTAAATGTAATTATCATTATTTCCATTTCTGGGGCAAGGCCTTTTCATAAATAATTATGTCACAGTGTAAAAATGGAACCTTTAAACAGTTGCCCTATCATTCATAATAATGAGTAGGATAATAAGCCACAAGCCAAACCTTCACAAGCTCATTAGATAGAGAAGGCTAATTAGGACTTTAACCAGAAATGCCACTAACCATCATGCTTACTGAGGTAATTAAAGCACTGATGATATTGAGACATACATTGTCTTCCAAATCTACAAATGGCACAATACTGACAAATTTACTCTATATAAAACCATACGGTCTCCAAATGAAGATAGAGGAATTTACTTCTACGTGTCAGGCCTTCACATTCCAGTCACTTCCATCTACGTACTCAGTGTCAAGAAACAGACCAATTCTCTCCTCGCCCTGTTCTCAACTAGATTCATGTCCAATTCAGGGTAGTACCTTCAATGAAAAACTACTGTAACCAAGACCTCTGCCAATGTGACAAAGAGCCACAAAAGTCAGAGAGATCTTTCCCCTCAAGTGGAAGAGGTTAATTAATTCACTCTCTGATGAGACGCTGACTCAGAGCCGCCAGTGGCATCAACTCCCATCTCCTGCTCATTAAATTTTCAGAAGGAATCATTTCAGATGGAATGGCCTTTTCCTGTACTTAGATTGAAGGAGCTGCCTGAAAATACCTGAAAGCTATCTTCTCCTATCTCCCTTTGAAAAGCTACTTTTTGTTCTAGTATCCTCAAAACCAATACATAAACCAGCTAACCAAGGTGGTGTGTTGACAATGCTGTTTGCAATACCAATAAAATAATATCAGTCGCCCATTTCTTCATCTTCCTCTGCCCAGCTACTGACTCTCATCATCCTCTTCAACATATAGGCTATGTAACGTCTCCTTTCTATTTCTAGTCCTGTATAAAGTGTAAGCCATGCCTGTAGCTCATGAGTACTGCTCCTCTGCAAATAATGTGCATTAATAATAGTAAAGTCATGGCTGAGGTTAAATTTCTTTGTATATTTTAAGAATATTTCACTGCTCTGTGAAGATAAATGTTTATACTCGCATTGAAGAACAAAAAGAGAAAAAATGGTTCTCAAGGACAAGTAATAGTTTAGAAAACTATGCCCAAGAACCACAAGTAAAATACTCGTAGTTTCAGTTTAACCTTAAAGACAGGGAGAAAATTTTATGGTTTGTTGTTTTAACAACCAAAATGCTTATCTAGAAAAAAATCTACCCAAAAGGTCCTTTTTTTTCAGAAGGCCTCTTCTTCAAACTTCTTTATTCTCCAAACTATGGTCTGTACTCATTTAACGTCTGCAAGATTAATTTGCAGCTATTCTTAGAAGGAGAAGACACTTACAGAAAAATAGAATAGAAATATCAAACATCTCTTTGGGGAGGTAAATTCTTCATTATAACAATATTCTCAATAGATATTAGTTAGCAGATTGTGAGCTCTCTAGAAAAGTCTGACATGACAAAAGAATATATTTGAAGGCTTTTTGAAGCATTTTAAGTTTCAGCTTTACTTGTCATTCTGGATGATTTGGCCGATTTTCTTAAAATGCATTCAGCACTCAAAAACCTGTGTTGTAGGGGGTTTTTTAAATTGTTTTGTTTTGGGGTTTTTTTTTGTTTTGTTTTTAAGGCATTGACAAAACATTAAAACAACCAGAACATATATAGACCATAAATGAAAAAAAAAACAAAAACCAAACCAAACCAAACATACAAACCCCCCCCAAAAAAAAACCAGAAGAGAAACCTGAATCTCTGCCTATTTGAGAATGTGGGAGGTTCTCATCCATGAGACACAGAACTGTAAGGGACAGTAAACTATAATTATCTGTTTCTAAACAGCTCACCAAATTATCTTGTACATGAAGTGTACTAAAACCTTTTAGAATTATTCTACCTTCATGTCCCGAGTGTGATTCACTGTCCTGGCTTCAGCTGGGACAGAGTGAACTCTCTTCCCAGCAGCCAGCGTGAGGCTGTGTTTGGGTTTGTGCTGAGGAGAAGCTGATCACACACTGATGGGCAGAGCTGCTGCCAGGACAGTCAAGGGCTTTCCAGCTTCTCTGCTGTGCCCGTGTCTGCAGGGGCAGGAGAAGCTGGGAGGGAGCACAGCCCCAGTCACTAGCCCAGGATTCGACCTTAGGTTTAGGACTGAGACCCAAACTGGCCAATGGTCTATTCCGTATCATGCACAGCATGCCCAGTATATGGAAAAGGCTCTGTCCCAAAGTGCTTTCTCTTATTCCGGGTTGTCTTCCTCTGGGTCACCCCTCTCTCAGGGTTGTCTCGGTCTCTCAGACACTCGGGCTCTTGTCTCCGTTCCAGGATTGCAGTTTCAGGACTCTCCCTGCTCTGGGATTGTTAGCTGTGAACAGGCTGAGCCTTGGCCATTGGGTTGTGAGCAGAATCACTGCATATCACTCATCTGTATATTTGTATATATTACTATCATCATCATTATTATTTTCAATATTATTGTAGTTTAGTTATTCACTTGTTCTCTCAACCCATGAAACTCTTTTCCCTTTACCCCTGTAACTCTCTCCTTCATCCCTGGGACAGAAGGTGAGTGAGCCGTGTTGAGTTTTGCTGCCAGCCAGGATGAAACTACAACATTCACCAATGGTGAAAACAATCTTGCATAGTTTATTCTATCAGAGGAATATACTGGCACACATACTTTCTTTGTCAGGCTGCTTCTGGCAACTTCTAAGAGAATTTCTTTTATTGACAACAGCATCCTCTGCAAGAACAGTGGAGGCGAAGGTGGCCTCTGTCTTCTCCTCACAGAGCAACTCAAGAAATTCTGTTCTTCCTCCCACAACTGAACAAAGGTTTCCAAGAAAGATGACACTTTAAACCAACCATTTACTTGGTATACAAGTTCCATGTAGTCTGAAGCAATGTTTTCTGCAGCTCAACACTCTGGACACATGTAAATCCAGTATAAGCATCGGAGCAAAGAAAGATCATAAGCAAACATGAGCTAACAGAGCAAGCAGCACCAAAGACCAAAACAAGTTAATATCCTGTTTGTCACAACGACAGCTGATTACATTCTCTTCCTATGCTATTTCCTAGTAATCTGAGGTTGGCTGGGATTTAAAAAACAGGTGCTGAACAGATAAAAATTCTGGAACACTTTACAAATCCCAGTTTTTCAAGACTGGGAATCCCTTTGTAGGGTCCAGCTGGAGTCCCCACAATGGGTCATTTTTGTTACCGATTGATCACTTGCTAAGAACACCTAATCACATTTACATTAATCTCTAGTCCTTGTTTGAAGAGAATTCTCTAGGTAGGTTCTCATTACTCTTTATATTGCTAAAAGCCTCATTAGCTTTTAGCAGGATGTAATTTCCTGCTTTAAGTGTTGTAACAGCGGGCATTCCAGACAGGCATGGGAAACCAATGAAGCCAATTATCAGGCAGGGAAGGTTAAGGAGAAGACAATTTAAGACCAGTTACTGTCTTGCAGATTCTTCCTTTCCTGCCTGGGATACCAATCAACTGGATATTCTTGTGACTTTCAGACTACCTTCAGGGTAGATCCGAAGAGCTAACAGGGAGCAATTGTTCTAGCTTTGTCACTGTGCTGTGAACTCAGCTGAAGCAAGCAGCAGCTCAACAAGTCCTCTGATGAATGAGAAAGACAATTCAAAAATTATGAAATCTGCAGTCGTAATTACCACAAAGAACAAATTAAAAATCTTTTTTTTTGAAAGAGATGCTTAGATTAAATAATGTTGTCCACTAACGTCACCTTGTTCACTCTGCTATGCTTTATAATTTAGTAAACTAGCACCAATGTCATATCTGAAGTGCATTTCACATGCTGTTAGGCATAATAACGCATATGATATGCTTCATTTACACAATCAGATACACCAATTACTAGTCATTTAGTTTACCTTTTGTTATTGATTGCTTTTTATTTCACTGGCTGACATAAATTAATCCATCTGACAACTTTCTTGCAAGATCATCAATTAGAAATTCTCAGTCAAGTAGCACATATCAGATGCTTTTTATTGGAACAACACTTTCAGTAAAAGGAGTTATTTTCTAAAAAACCCATCTAGTATCACAGATTCACAGCTACAGAGTTGTGCTAAACTCAGAAATTGAAGCTGAACGCCACAGAGCAGTAGGTGAACCAAGTGCTGCACAGATCACTTGGAGTAGAACTTTCTCCTCTTTTGTATTTGCTTGATCACCCTTTATATCCAAACATCCTTTGCCCTTGATTCATCCTACCCCTACAATCTGTAGTAATCTATCAAGACAACTGGAATCTTACTGACATACAGAAAAAAGTGCTAATCAAGTAAATCCCTGACCCCCAATCTGGAGTCCCAAGGCAGAATAACAACAGAAAACCAGAGATTATATTTTGCTCAAGGTTGTTCAGAGGCTTAGCAAAAGTTCATTCCCATTCCTAGACTTATTCAATTCTATTATTTTGACCAAAGCCTCTTAAAATCAGTTTCTCTAGTGTAAATGGCTCAACAGTTTCCCACACAAAGTTCCTACGTCTACTTGAAATAAAAACAATCCTTATGGAACGCAATACACCATTTCAGGGAGCTCAGACTGAAGAATCTAAACAACTTCAATCCATGACAATCTAATGTGGACCGAATGTAGATAACTGCAGACACTACTGAGCACAAATATCTCAGTACAATTCCTTCAAGCACTGAAAAATCCCCACAGCAGCAAACCAACCTTCCTATAATACATCAAATCTTATTTCTCTCCTCCTGTTCGCCCAGTTCATTTTCCATGCTTCCTTCACATTTACATGGTCTTTTGGCTCTTTATCTATTTCCTATTTTCTCGCCTTCCTTCTTGCTCCAGTCACAATTATGATACCAGTTAGAAGGGGTGGACGCTAAGACTTCTGGCTCTCAGTTGACCTCACCTTATGGCATCGGTTCCTTCCTGAGTTCAGGTGAGGAATTAGTCTCACACTAAAAATTAGTGACTGCAATCAAATTCCTGGAAACCTGAGTTCACAAGGTAAACAGAAAATAACTGTTGTCTGTAGTACCATAAAGCATGCGAGACTTTAAACATTTCTCTTACATTGAAACCAAGGTCTGTTTTTAATCACTGCATTGGAGAGAGACTATTTTAATGTGACTGAACATTTGATTCACACTTTGGTCCCATTAGAACTGCACTCAGGAGGCCTGTACTCACGGTCTACCTCCTGTGGATTAATAACTTCACCAGATAGCCCAAAACAAAGAGCTCTAAGCCAAAACTGAGCAATAATGGCAAACTTCAGATCCAATGCTGAACTATGTCATACTAGTGCTGGTGGAAGACTAAATTCAGTGTGCCAGTTAACAGTTATTGCTACTTAAAGGGAGAAGCAAAGTATGTACACATCCTTGAATATGCACATTATATGCAAACCCACAAGCATATATATGGCTGTGGAAGATCAGCTATCAGGCCACAACAGAAAATATTCTTTCTACCTCTCAATAAATAACAGAGACATTATTTCAGAATAATGTTTGGCTGTGACAATAATCCACATCATAAGTCTGTAAAATCTTTCATCAATTAAAAACCTGTTTAATAATCTTGTCATCTATTTCAGGGCTTATTAATTGAACAGAAAGTCTCTGAGCCACAGGGCACAAGAGATAACCAATTTCTTTCTGCATATACAGAAGCAGCTGAGAGCTGCAAGTTTTCCTAGTAGGGTACCCTAATGGGCTGTTTAAAGAGACACAAGTTTGGTCTGACGCTTGTAGAATAGAGCTACAGCTACCTTAAAATAACTCTTTCACATGCTAAAGCATGCCAGCGCAACTTCCAGAGTGCTATAGACATGCTTTAAATCTGTGTGACCAGTATTCCTAATTTGGAGTAAGTTGAAAGCACATTTCTTCTCTACATGAGCCTAAAATAATGGGTGAAATTTTTGTCTGAATGTCAAATAACCAACCAGCTATACTAAATGTGGATATTTGAGAGGAATACGCAATAAAAGCACATGACAACTGAATTTAGACCTACTTATACAAAGGCATTCTCCAAAAGGCACACGAGATAAGCTTTGTTTCTAACTCCTCTGGTTTAACAAGTGCCTTTTTTCCTATTGTTGCTCTTTGCAGAAGAGGAATGCTGATTTTGTTAGTGGGGCCCCTATTTACCTGACCTTTCAAAAGTTTAAGAGAGAAATTAAGATTAGGACATGAAGAACTATTTTTGAGGTGATGCTGAAGATTTTGAACTAGATATCTTCTAGCACAGTGTACAGACAGCAAGAACATCCAGTTCTGCTTAACTTTTCCAACTACTGCATAATAATAATCCAATTCTCTGATCTGAATCCTGCAAGTTTTTATTTTTTTCCCTCAGGCTACTTCTCTAAGTCTCTGGCGGACTCATCATATAATGTATCTCAGAGGCCTGTCTGTCTTCTCAAATTAACTAGAAGAGGCAACTGAAGAGATGAATGACAAAACCAGTATTTTCCACTTGCAAAATATTTCAGGTTATGATATATATTTACCATCCAAACCTTTCATTTCATTTTTTATCATGTCACTTCTCTAAAGAAAAGATGTACCATCTTCTATAACTTCCTTTACATATATGAACCCCTTACATGAGAATCTAAGAAACAGACCCTGCTAATCCTTCAGATCTGACTTAATTATTTGATTGTAGCTCCCTACCTAGGCTAGAAGCCCGGAAGAGCAAGGGTTTCCACAACAATACAAAAGACAGCCTTTGCCCTAACAAAAAGGCAGGAAAATGGATGGGGGGAAAAACAAGTACCCCACCCCAAGCAACTGGAGCTCTGGAAGGAATTTACTTGAGGATGCAAGATCATGAACAGCCAAATCTGAAACCTTAATCGCTTGAATTTCTGAACCATCTGACTCCTCATATTCCCCTTTGTCAGAGTATTAATTTACACTAGAACACTAGTCACTTAAGCAGAGAGGACTGATGGCCTTAAAAATATGGATCAATATCAAGAACTCATGTCTTCATTACCTGTATTTCAGAGAATATATGCAATAATTGTCTTATGTTTTTAGGGAAAGGAACCAAACCTCTCATTGCTGCTCTGTCCTCTGTGAGGTCTCCATGGACAGATTCTGATATTCTCCTAACACCTCCAATGAAGATTTTTAATCTGAACAGCTCAGAGCAAAAGAGCAATCTACATAACAGTAAATTTAAAAAAAAAAAAAAGTAACCTAGAAGTTTCATTCTACCTTAACCACATTTTACAGTGCAAATAAAGCAAGAACTACAACCCTGTGTTTACTGTCGAAGTGCTTATAGTTCCACTGTCAACAAACGGAGTGTTTGCTAAGCTAGACAGTTGATAAAAAAAGATTTTGTAACTGAATCAATGTCTGTATTTGAAAAATTCTCCATCCCTTCTTTCCCACGACTACCTTAAAGATCTAACTTTTTGAGCAGGTCTAAATACTCTGTGTAACTTCTAAGGACAGGAAGGAAGTGAGAATTGCTTTGGATTTTTTTGATAGTGCACCTGTAGAGGAATAATCACAACAGAACAGACTCAGAAAAATTAGTCCAGTGTTTTGCTCTTGTCTCCACCCTTATCTCCCACCTCCAGGGTTGCCCTCTAAACAACCAGGAGACAAAGCAATGCTGTTCAGGCAACTATACTTCCCTGAAAAATAATAGACAGTGTACACCACAAGCAATTTCTAAGCAGACTTCCAGCTATTTTCTGCCCTTTTTCAATATGCTTTACTCTCCCCTACAAGATATAGTTGTATCTATAGACATACCCACCTCCTTCCATCCTCAGTCATCAGTAACACTCTCTGCATTTCTAGTCCTAATGCTAATAGATCTGTTGTGCCAGTTCTGACCTCTCAGTGTCCTCCATTTTAACAGTTTTTAACTACGGCTCTGTTTAGTATGCAGAAACCTTTTCCCAGCAAATTAATCCTTTACTTCCCAGGGTAAGAATAACAACGTAGACCTCACCAGATTTTCTGCCATTGACTAAATCAAACCACAGGTCAATTTTGCCATTTATGACTCCTGTATCAGCTGTGCTGGCAGGTACCCCCAAGTATGGTACCATGGCCTTCATCCCCTTTTCTCAGAAAAGACACCTTCAGTGCAAGTGAGAGTCTTCAGAGCTGCAGTTCCACCTCCAGGTTATCTGAGACTTGCTCATCTGCAAGACAGTCCTGCAGAAGGACAGAGGTACACAGCACTGCTGTGTGCTATTGGCAACAGACTCTCTTTAGCACTGTGTTGCTCCTGAAAATGTTACACTTCAGCAATTGTCTCACCGAAATGATGAGCTTCTACTAGAATGCACATACATTAATCTCATTTGAATTAATTAGGTTAAACAAATCACAGAATCATAAAATAGTTTGAGCTGGAAAGGACCATGGAGGTCATCTAGTCCAACCCCCCTGCAGTAAGCAGGGACATCTTCCACTAGATCAGGTTGCCCAGAGTCCCATCCAACCTGACCTGGAATGTTTCCAGGGACAGGGCATCTACCACCTCCATCCTTCCCATCACTGAAAACAGTTAATAATAATTTTTAAATCATAGCTTTTAAATTGTAATTTTAAGTGTAATTTGGTTTCTATGATAAAAGAGTATAATCTAAAAAAAAAAAAAAAAATACCACCACATTTGAAAAACCACCTCTGCATCAGCCTTGGCTGCTCTCTCGCATGGTAACAGCTTAACAGCTTTTGCTTGGCTCAAAAGGGTGAATCTAGTTCGTACACCAGAAGGATCCATGGTCTGAACCCAGTACCAGTCAGGTGGTGGACACATAAAGGTTTTAAAGGTTACTAGACTTCACTGGAATTATTAAAGAAACTAGGACACACTTGGCTTTCAGTTGCAGCTTACTGGAAAGAGAATTTTTTAGCCTACAGAAACTCAGTTTCAGTGCACCAATATGCAACATCTCCCTAGAATGACATGTAGCAGCCTCCAGTGAGAGAACACATTCAGAAGACTTCCCTTCATTGCAATATTCCTGCTTAGCCATGTTGAAAGAGAACAAAATAACCCTTGGTAGGTCTGAAATTATTCATTTTTCCATTTAAAGCAGTATCTTAGAAACCATCAAAAGGTCATGTATTCTGTTTGTCATATGTAGTGCTTTGTATCTTCTCAAATGCACTGCAGTGCATCCATAACTCACGTGGAAGAAATATTCAATAAAATGTTCAAAACATTTTGCAAACACCACACAGCAAAATAAGCCTTTATTTGCTCTTTTTGTGATATGCTCTCTTTCCCCTTGAAAATACTCTTCTCTGTATAATTTTTGATCCAATATTTCTGTGGTGGTGGTGTTGTTCTGCTACCTTCCCTAAGTAAATTACATATAACAAATACCAGAGGATGCTTACTTTGAGCTTCATTCTCAGCAAGAAACTTATGCAATGAATTCACTGCTGAGAGATTTATGTGATTCTAATCAAAAAGTGTCATAATAAAATGTTTACATTGTAAAATGAAAAATCTTAGGCTTTTCAGGGCAGCAGGATGGGAAGATTGCCACTTGGAATAGCTAAACTTTTATGAATGTTTATGAATTATTGTACTGGAAAATGAATGATGGGCTATAATAGTTTTTGTGTATATGTCACTATTCCCTACTGCACGATGATGGGACTATTCATGTATAACAGCTAATACAGCAGAGCTCGAGCTTTTCCTGCCTCAGTAGATGCTGGAATTTTCAGAGCCAGACACTTGCTAATGCCTATCTGTATGCATCTGAGTCCAAACATTTTTCCAACTTCAGGAAGACAGCAAAGTGCAGAAAATGGAGTTTAAAAAGAAATACATTAGATATCTGAAATAAAACAAAAGAGCAGGAACGCTAAAATCCATTCTAGGACATCTCCATAAAGTTGCATCATTCATCCATTGCAAATCATAAGCATAGACCAGGCATTAAATGCCATTCTCTCCTTCCCACAAAATTCAGAACACTTTCAAAACACAGAGGATGGCAAGTCAAAAAAGTTAAAAAAAAAAAAAGAAAGAAGAAAAAAGAGTCAGTTCTGTGCGGCCACCTCCTCCACACCCTCCCAGCGCAGTAGGAACGGGGTGTGAAAGGGCAGGGTAACTGACCTGAGCACTCACTGCCCAGACGCGAGGGAATGTGTACAGCATAATTCCAAATGTCGGTGGAGTTTGTACTTCAGAGTGTGCTTTGGCTGAGCTGTGAGTCAGGAATTCTTCCAGAGCCATGCTGGCTGTCACGGCCCTTACTAACCTCTGTTCTGCTGGATCATTAAACCACAGATCAGCCTGCTGTTTTGTAAGATAAAAGCAAATCTCTTTTTTCCCCCCTAACTTCAGAGTACCACTACAGCACACAACTTAAGCAAAAGTCAGTAGCAAGAACCCATAAAAAGAAAACAAAGAATAAAAAAATAAATCCAGTTATTTGTACAGCAAAATGTATTTGCTGCAGTAAGAAATGGTCTTTGCATTTAGCTTTCCGAGATAGAGATGAAAAATGGCATTATGGATGGCAGTCCATTAAGCAGCCGCATGGATCGCAGGCTTCATGTTGTTCCTTTGAAAAGGTAAGTTGTTGCCAGTAAACTGTTGTTATTGCTTTGTAATAGCTCATCAGAGCTTCAAGCTGCACCAAATCCAAGCTAACTTCTGCTATCCCATTGCTGTCATTTTCCTTCCCTATTTGCAAAGTTAGTAGCTGACAGTGTTTATGAAACACTGCAAGCAGGGCTGTCTGAAGCTCTCCCATTCCCTTTTCTGCCTTTGTCTTACTAAAAAATGGTAATTTTGGTGGTAAATTAGAAAACAAAATAATATATAAAGAGCAGTACCTGACGGGGCAGACAGATCCTGAGACACAGCTCCCTGTGTCATGTTAAAGTTTCCCTTTACTCGTTACAAACAAAAATCCAGACAGAACATTTCCTTTCACAAACACAGGTAACAGCTGGATTTGTCATGCCTTCAGCCCGGGAGGACTCATGCTATTTATCACACAGCTGCTTCACTGAGCCCAACTGCTTGCTGCTTCTTCATGTTTGAACTCCCAAACTTCATCACAGATGAAGTATATATTCCAGGCTTTTATATCAAAAAGATATAAAAGCCTGGAAAACTCAGGCCATGGCTTGGTTGCAATTTCAAAGGAAAGTATGCATGTTTATTTATTTGAAGAAATATTTATGTAAAGAGGGTTCTCCAGTCATACAAAGTGATAACACTCGGAATCAACAGCACTGGTACACCTTCGACATTAGCTGTTTTTATATCCCTTAATATGACAGTAATTAAATTTAATTCATGCAGATTTTCCTTTAAATATACTCCATTAGCAAAGAGCATTTGTCAAATCTACCTCCAGCATACAATGCCTAATGATATCCCTAAACATTAAAAGCCCTAATCTTGTAATTTATTGCTCAAAGCAGTTTACATGTATTAGTCTAATAAACTGCAAGCAGTGAATTAACAGATGTCTTCTTGTACGTGGAATAATTTACTATAAATTCATGCATATTTAGTAACAGTATGATACAATTAACTACAGTGGGCCTGCTGAAATGAGAAGTAGCTCCAATGCCACGCTGAAGATGAACGGTGCTTTGAATACTCTTCAGTCTCAACAGTTTTGTTAGGATGTAAAATTCCCATTTATAGTTTATGACATGCATCTGATTAGAAATCCTAATAGCCTCCATAGCAGAGTGGAACATCTGCAGACATGGAGAATTGTAATATTTACCATCTCATTATTATTCAATTTATTTATTCAATAAAACCCAGCACTACCATATTGGGCACATTGCCACTTAGACTGTAAACAAGTCACTGAGGCCGTAAACAAATCCCAGTTCTCAAATAAAGTCAAATGTTAAAAAATAAGAAATGCAGCTATGGATATAAGTCCAGCTTACGCAGAAAATTATCAGGCCAATTTTTATGTTAAATATGATGTCTTGACTCAGTGGCCATTAACTACCAATTAATGATTTATATCATTGATTTATATCTTTGATATGCTCAAGGTTCCTACTCTGTAGTGCCAAAGTCAGTCCTTGACAATTAATGAATAAGCAGCACTGAGAACGCAAAAAATTTATAGCCTTTGATAGATATAAGACTGGAAGACTGCAATATAGAATTAAAAATACTTACAATCGCAGAAGCCTGTCATCAGGGCAAACACATACATGTACACATAGTAGAACAAGTGAATCAGCAGTAATCACAATCCAGAAATCAGCAGCTCTCTCTGAACAGACCCAGCAGACATTCTGGTTGGCATTACGTCATTGGATCTTAATGAAAAGGTTCTCTATTTACATCCTTTACCTCCACACACCTCATGGTGGTTAGGGAAAATACGTAACTGCATGGACTGACTTGGTAATTTTGGAAAACATCACCGATACAGTTCCTCTATCAAGAACTTAAGGTGTCTGAGGTCTTGAATTAAGAATCTGTGGCAACCAGCCAGATCTCAGCAAATCTGAACTAGCAACAGCTTTTAAGCACAGATATGTCAAGTGAGGTACAAACTGATCAGCCCAATCAATAAAAGCTCAATGGGACCTTCTGTGGCATCACTGAACTTACAGACTCCTGGACTTGGTCTGCTCCTGGACAACAACAACTCCGGTTCACTAACTTTCCTGTTATTGAGGTCATAATTTATATGCAGTGATTATGTCACTGAAAAATTGATAAATGGATAATGGTTAATACTGGATAGTATATAAATAATGTCATCATGTATGCAACTGCTGCTTCTGCAATAAAAATATTCCACATCAGTAAATGAGGTTTTCCTCTCCGTTTTACCAATGGGAGTTTGCAACTAAAATACGTGAAGAAGGATCTAAGCCAACTTTATTTCCATCTTCTCCTATTGTGTGACTGCTTTATAAGCGACTTGATTACTGTAGTGCTCAGCGTTTCTCATTTCTAAATGACTCTGACAGTTCAATACAGGAAGTTATAACAAGTTACATTAAACGTGGGTACAGAGCAAGGAGCAGTCTCCTTAGGTTGGTTCCTCTTGCTTTGAGGTAGCTGATGAGACTAAGTAATCTATAACCTCTTCCAGCTTAGCAAAAGAGAAGGGCTACTGTCACAAATCTGTTAAATTCTTTCTCCCCTGATCAGGGTTTTAGGCTTGATTAACATTTTCATCTGTTGTATTTCTCGTGTGGTTATTTTGCATGAATCACCCTGACAAATATCTGAAACGTTGGACTGCATGATGAAAAATACTTGAAAATAGGCCTTCACAGCACTAGGATTTTTATCATGTACTGATTATATAATGATTAAATTTACCATGTTATTTTTGGGAATAACTCTGAAGTGTTACAAATGTTACATAATTTTTTAAATCACAAACATTTAAGAAACGCAGAAGGCTATTAGCTTCATTGCAGCCCCTTAAACTGCTGTGAAATGAGCTCTAAATGTGCTATAAAGTGATTTCAACAATTTATAAACCTCCCCTGATTAGCCTTGAGCGAGATATAAATGTTAGAGAAAACCATCGTTGCAGAACAGATAGTTATTCACATTAGGGATGGGCACTCCTTTAGTGCTTTGCATTGAAAACTAAATAATATACATTTGTTCCTTTAGTGTTCATTTCCAGCTAATTTCAACAGTCTCCATAATTTGCAGTCTACCATGTCGTTTCAGCAAACAGGGGAGTTTTTACCTTTATTCTGCACTTCCTTTCTCTGAGCTCTAGTAACACCTCCCAGCTGTCTCCCAGCAGCACCCTCTCCCTTACTTCCACAGGCATTAATTTTTTTCTGATGTACTTAAATGGAACTATCATCAGATTTGAATATCTTATAACATCCACAAGAAAAACCACCACACCTTTATAAGGTACAATATCCCAAAATGTGATCAATACCCTCAAGCTGTCCAGTGTACGACAGAAGTCTTTTGAAGTACCTCTCCTGACAGAAAGAATTCCAGTTCCAAGGACTGAAGCATCCTTACCGCAAGCAGCTTATGGAAGAAACATAGGAAAAGCACATATAAACAATCTACTTTTTCTTAGCAAAGAAGATACATCATGGCCAAGAGTAGCATGGATTCATTTTTTTCATACTCTTATCATTTATGCCTTTAAAACATATCTGAGAAGGTAAAAGTGTGTTTTCCTGATAGTCTGGAGATGAAAGGAACCATTTACAGAGATTCCAAGTCATTCATCCAGCACCACTTATGAAAGCTATTTATTAGAGGCCTGGCTGACTGCCTCGATCTACCGGCCCCAGCTCAAACCACTCACTTCTGTCGCAGTATAACAAGCCACTGATCAATACAGAGAATGGTCTCTGAATACAACTTTTTTCCCCATCAGTAAGCAATCTTCCCCCTCCCTCCCCTGAGGCACACAAAGCCAATCAGTCCACAGTGTCTACTTCATCTGTTTGCATTTGATAAAGTGCTGCAGTGTGATGCTTCAGAGGAGGCAGGACTTCTGCACAGCAGTCTCTTACCTAGTATTTGCATATTTCTATCAAAAAGCCAGAATATAAGTATTTTGCCTGGAACTGCATCTTACATCCACCTAAGACTATGGCTGTGTGAGAGAGAAACCACAGAATATAAACCATCCCATGTTGTTAAAGCACTGGACACAAAAGGCTGTAAATTGAAACTGCGGTGTATTTCATATCTAGCTATGCACAAGCGCTGCATTATCCATGAGAATAAGGGAGAGCTGTCTGGGCAGGACAATGTAGAAGTTCCTTTTACAGACAAATCTGAATGACTTCATTTAGAATTCTGAAGATTTTTTCAGGTATTTTTCCTGTGGTTTCAGCTGCTTTCTCAGCACAAATCCAAACCAGTCAATTACTGGCTGCTCTGAAGAAAGTAAAATCTGTCCCAGCTGAAACCACGACAATTCTGAATGTTCTGATTTTGTTAGATTTTGGTGGGGGTTTGGTTTTATATTTTGGTTTTTGGGGTTTTCTATTGTGTTGTTGGGGTTGGTGGTTTGTTTTTTTTTATTTGTTTGTTTGTTTTTTTTGGGGGGTGGTTTTGTTTGGTTGGTTGGTTTGGTTGGTTTTGTTTTTTGTCTAAACATATCCTCCTTTGTACTTTAAAACCCCAGGCAGAAGTGGGAAGGGGTTGGGTAAGACCGAAATATTATCCCAAACTAGAAGTGCCAGAAATCTCTAGCTTCCTTAAGATTCTAAGTTCAAATCTGCCCTTGTAAAGCATATGTGCATGCCCTGGATAAGGTTGTGCACTTTTGGATATTCACACAAACCTAATCAACCCCTGAACCTTCTGTGATACATCTGTCATAATTACGACGGGGATTGTTACAAGAACTTCAGAGAGTATGGTCCATAAAACCTACTGATCCTCTTAATCAAAGATCTCACTGAAAAAATCCATGCCCCTGGATCTGTTACAAGTTTTTTTATGACTCCTGCCTGGCTCTGCCAAAATTTCTATTTTCTGCTCAGTTAATAGTGCTTGAAAGATGCGTTCACAAGTTTGCCAAAGAACAAGCATGTCCGAGTTTGAAATATTGTGCTCTCCTACAAAAATGAAAAGAGAATTTTGAATACAACTTCTGTTTACGTTTCTTTTTAAAATAGAGGGATTATAAAGTAGATGACAAATTAAACTTAATAATCTGAGACCAATGATTAGTACCTGCAAGTAATAAAACAAAACATCCAGACTGAATGAAAGTTGATATTTGAACTTCACTAGAGTCACATGTAACTTCTGATATTAGGTGACGTTTTCTCTTTTGTGAGGTAACATAACGCTGTTATACAGTACCAATGGAGACTGCTGGGGGAGGGCCATCTTTACCATTTATATTGGAACGCAAAAGTACAAATCTAAATATTAAGACAAGTGGTCAACAGATAAATACTAATAGCTATAATTCATTTCAGATTTTAACTTTTTCCAAGGACACACATGCTTGGATTTAAAGAGCTGTGTGACAGTCACAGCATCATTCACCCTTGACCACTTCATCTGCTCTCCAATCATCTCTATAATACTACAAGATTTTTCAGAGAGACCTACTACACTGCTACCTCAAAACAATGAAGCAACCTGAAGAGAGGAGTGTTATCTTCTATTTTATCCCAACAAAAATTAAAACAAAAAAATAAAAGACACCCCTAAAGTTTTGTGTGAATAGCATTCAGTACAGAAATCTGAGTTCTGATTTACTCTCACAGACCCGTTCAGAGGTAAACATTCCCACCTCTCCATTTCAACTTTTCTACATTTACTGTATTCCAAGATATTTCTAGAGTGAATTTTTTCTTCTTTTTTTTTTTTTTTTTTTTTCCCTCTGGATGAACACCTAGGACAGACGTTCAATACCCCGGGCTATGGTGGCTGCACTAGGTTAAGCCAGACAACAGGTGAAAGACAAGTAAGAGAATTAACAGAAAGCACATGCTGTAAAATCTGCCCAAGACTTCTATGAACCTCAAGCTCTTTTTGTACACAAAACGCCGCTTCTTGTCAACTTCCTGGCAATCTCAAACTCACACTGGTAAAAGTTCATGTGGTGTAACATCATGAATTTCTGTTCTTCATATGCAGCTGTAGTCAACCAGTCCAAATAAGCTACAAGCCTAATACCATTCCAGAAGTTAAACACTTTTTTCAATAATTATACATGAAGTATGCATCTCTAAGAAAACTACGCAGTCTAACTGTATATCACAATGCATTACACAGAACATCGCTCTACAAGATGCAAAATGCCAACACTGCCTTCTCATTTTAAGTGCTTGTATTATATCAGCACTGCCTCATCTTCAGAGCCTTTGGATCAAGCTTTCAGAATTACCATGTACAGCATAAACTATCCACAACTTCAAACGGGTTTTGAATTATAACTTGTCATCAGTGTAATAAAATGAACTTCTCAAAAAAAAAAAAAATCTTAAATACTTTAGGAAAGTGATTCAACCATTTTTCATGGAAATTATCCCAGAATAGACCTCACAAGATGTCCAAGTTCCCCAGAACTGAAAATCCAGATAGAAGTCCAATATATCCATACATGTAACTCAGCTCCACAGCCATACAAATTCAGAGTGTAATTTTCTGAGAAGAAACAAAACGGTTGCCCAGATTAATGTTATGTACTAATTTTTCTATCATGACTAAAAAGTCACATTCATTATTTAAATTTCAGGAAAAAGACAGAGTAGGTGGTCAATTATACATTTTTTATGCTTTGCTAAACAATTTTTGGGAACAAAACTTGAAAGGAGAATTTAGATCAATATAAACACTGTGAAAGACAAACAGAAGATATGTGGAATGAAGTGGCTGACATTATTGAAAGAGTAAAACAGTAAATTTCCAACTAAAATTAATCCAGCTAGAAATCTTTTTAGATGAAGGAGATAAAAGCACCATGTCAGAAGAACCAACGACCCTGGTAGCCAAAGAAATAGTGGTGGGATGAAGACTATACTGCGAAGTACAACAACACTTATTTAAAGATTATTAACACAATTTTCTGCTATTCATTAGATGCTCGTTGCCGTGAAGCAGTGAAGGAGGATTCTTCCATATGAAGGAGGAACATCTGCAATAGAATTATGAGCTCCCACAATGCTGTAAGAAAATGAGACTAACATGACCTAGAATATGTCAAACAAAACATTTGCAATAGGGAAGCTGCTCTTTAGTGACAAGAAGAGAAACCAGCATCTAGGAGCCTGCCTCTCCACAGCACTGCCATGCAGCCAGGGTATCACCTCAGGGGCTGTACGTACTTGCTCCGGCCTCTGTTTTTTCTGATCACATCCTTCGTTGTAAGCAAGTTTAGACAGAGATGCTTATTCTGCGTTTGCATGGTTCCTCACTCAAGACTCAACTTTGTCTTGATTTCAGACTTTGCAGCTGTACACTACTTCTCTGTGCAAGAGACAGAAGGTGGTAGGGTCCTTAACTGTCAGCTTGAGGGCTATGGATACCAAACTTCTTGATGAAATGCAATCTCTTAAAGCACATAACCCTGCAAACTTACCATTTTACTTATTCCAGGCATCCTGTTTGGATCATTCAATGAAATATAAAGTCTCAGTAAATGGAACCAAAAAGCACTGACACCCATCAAAGCTGTTTCTCTCATGTCACGCATTTTCTGCCTGAATGCACACTCAGTATTTGGAAAGTAATATGTTTATGTAAATGTTTTTGCTAAAAGCAGCCCTTTGGACTTATGGTTTTATGAAGTCAAGAAGAAGAAGTTAGTGGTTAAGCAACTTTTTTATTTCAGTTTAATAAAAAAAGTTGGAAAATTGTAAATTACAGACCATTACTTAAGAGCAGGGGATGTTTCCTATTTGTCAAACCTCTGGTTGGTCAAACTGGCCATGGAATACACCAGTTAATGGCGTCTGTTCACAAACACAGTGTTATCCAGTGGTCTAGTGTATGACTAATAAGTCATTCTAGACTGTTTTACACTTTAGCCTGCATCATTGCAAGCTGAAAAATTCAAACTTGTGCAAGTAAAAAATTACTATGTCCCTGCGATATAAAAGTTGCTGCTTTTCTCATCTCCTCTTTCCTTAGGATCATTCTGGTTTAGACGAAAACATACCACAGATAGTAATCTAGTACAATCACTGCAACTATTCATTACTTTATCTATGATTTCTCTTCTGATACTCAGTTCCACTTATTTCTCCAAGATAACCATCCTAAGATTTCCCAGAGGTAGCTAGAAAAAGTGCATTTAGAAGTCATTGTATTCCAATTGAAAAAATGATTGTACACCACCATGCCCCCCAAAAAACCAGTTATAACATTAATCCCTAAAGGTTACAAACCATAATGTTCCTGTGTTTTTTTGTTGGTGGTGGTGGTTTTGTTTGTTTTTACTCACATGAATAACAATGGGAAACTTATTTTTTTCCTTTAGAAAACTCCAAATCATTTTTCAGGCATCAATGTGATGGCTTTAACCATGGAAATAAGGAAAGGTTTTTGGGTTTTATTTTTATGGCACGAATTTTGCAATGAGTAGGTAATGAACTACACTGTGTAAAAATATGAGTGCAGAAAAGCAGTGGCACATTACTAAAGGCAGACAAAAAGAAATAATCAATACTCATACCCAAAGGCAGAAAAGAAAACTTTAACCATTCAGTATTTTTCGGGAACAGATGCAAGCCTTAGGACACTTGCTGTTCTCTGTAGTTGTTTGGATGAGGCCAGGATTCTTTCAGTTCATTTCAGAGCTCATGATACCAGTCATGACTACACTAACAACAGTGCACATCTTCTTTAGTATTTGCTGGTGTTCCCAGCATAATCTTTCTTGGCCAGTGGAATACAACCTCCAAAAAAATCTGCTCTCAAATTTGTTTTTGATGTTAGAAGTGCTAAACTGAAAACCCTTTTTACGTTAATGTGATATTAGGATTTATTTCTATAGTTTGCCATGTGAGTTCTGTTCCAGACTCATTCGTTACTTCGCACGAGAAGTTCCTCTTGTGCTCTTGCAAGCTGTGTTATAAAGATATGAGTATCTACCTGTTACAGATGGCACTGTAAAGCTTAATGAACCAGTATTCCTAGCAGCCCTGTGTTTGGCATATGAAAAATAAATAACAATCTATTTTTAAAACTAGCTACAAACAAAGGTACTGCTTCAACTCTAAAGAGAGTGCTAATGCTTCCAGAGCTGGAATGAATGATGCACTATGATTCTTGGAGAAACAAGCTGGACAGGTTTGTGATGGTCTGTCAGAAACCTCACTTCAGTCCTGTCTTTTCTGTGACCTTGTACAAATTACAGTTTTCTTGAGCCTCAATTCCCTACCTGCATAACAGGAATAACAACATGCTTATATATATTGAGAAGGGAAACATCTAAACAGCATTTGAAAACCTATAACAATCAATATAGGCAGGGAGAAATAGTGAGACTTGTGGTATATGAACAATTTTTACTTGGTCAACACAAAAAAAAAAAGCCTTGAAGACCCTCAAGATGAATCAGAAGTCTCTCTGTTTGTAACATATGACTGTGAAAGTGAAAGCAGAAAAAGGCCCCATCCAAGAGTGGCTGAGCAAGGTGAAGATGTTTGTTTCATGGAAACACTTCCACTAATCAAGTCTATTTAAGCAACATGAGGCTTCAGTCAGGCCCAATGGGGCATATGGACAGTAATTAAATTACTCTCTTTAGCAATAAAAGACACCACTGAGTCTTTCCAGCCAGTCTGAGCCTCTAATTACATATGAAGGTTTTTGTAGCGCTGTTTGACATTCGATGACTTTCAAGTCAACTAGGAATTAAAAATGACCTTGCACAGCACAAGCCCATATTTAAAACTTTTTTTGTTTGGAGAGTCTTCTCTGGGAGTTTTCTGAGAAATCCCTTTAGCTAACAGTTTTTGAAAGAAACAAAGGTATACTCACCTGTTAAATAACCAAATACACAGAATTCAGGCTTGATTAGATTAGTCTTCACATCTCTCTGAATCTCCAAAAGTTTACTGAAATTACCCTGAATTTACATATATCTTAAAATTAAATATATTCCTTAAATCCCATCATATATGGTATGAATATCATGGCTGTCATTGAAATAGCCTCAGAATCCAGACATCTCCCAACTAGATAACTTTTCCCCTCATCGGATATCAATAAATTCTCTGATAAGTATACAGTATATACCATTACAGCTACCTTCAGTGTAGCTAGCATGTTTAACTACTAGCTCATTCGCCCTGCCTTACACCATCTGCAATTCTTGAAATATTACTGCAGAGCATTTAATATCCAGATTTATACTCCATGGGAGTACAGAGACACCAACTCTTAAGGGCTTCTGGTGGATTTTAGGTGACCTGCGCTTCTTCCCAAACCTCTGCTGCTAACTTCCTGCCATGGACAACTGACCATAACGGCAGTTTTAGAAACATACAACAGCTAGTTGGTGACTCCTAACTTTTCTTTATTGAGAAGAGAAAAATTCTGCGCGAACAAGGTTAGCTTGTTGACTAAACAAAATTGTTTTACCCATATGGGCAGGCCTTAAGGGAACTGAGTCTTGTGACTACAGGGTAAAAGGCACCAAATCACAGTCAATTCCAAAGTAAATGCGCAGGGTGGAAATCTTTGCCAACCGACAGCATGTGTCTCTACAAGTTACTCATCATTGATTGTAATGCTTTCTGCCCAACCATTTCTATTCTCTGTACAACATGCCTGTGTTCTAACCTGATGTGTATTTCTTGTCAGCAGGGCTGCTGTTAATGCATAAACTGAAACTGTGCTCTCCATTACTGTAGCAGCAATACTATGAAAGACAAATGTCTCAATACAATTTATTCTCAGGTTATTTTCCATCTTTTAGATCTAAAAAAAAGGTAGGTCAAAAAAAATCTCTGTTGAAAAAGCAAATCACTGCTTGCCTAGGGAAAAAAAAAAAAAGCCAACAACTTATATTTGAGAAGAACTATCTTCAAACAACAATTAAGGAAGGAGACAAAACCAAGTAAAAACAAATAAAAAACTCCTGAGACCACAGAAACTGGCAAGGCAACAAACTTGCTGCAGTATTACTTGGTAGATTAGAGAGGCAGAAAATGATTTGATTCTGTGCTAGTCAAAAGCACCTGAAAACAATTTTATTCAAAACCTAAATGGGTCTAACATGCTTTACCTCAGGTTTCCAGGACTAAATTAATTAGTTTAATACCTAAAATTCATTGTAACTCACTATTGCTACAGACCTCTTACAGAAGTACAGATTTGGATTCATAGCTGGATTAAAAATGAGAGAAGGCTGTTTGGCTTTATGAAGTTGAAACTGAGGAGTTCATAGGATGAAAGAGAAGAAACAACATTGAAAGAGGAAATGGGACATTAGGGCACCATTGCTTCTGGATCTATCCTGATTTTATTCAATTTTTTTTCCCATATGACTAAGAATATGGAGGGAGAGTGTGTATGTGTATATATATATCATACAAAATCTCTTCATGAGACTCATGAGGTCCAAAATATGTAATCTTACTGAATTTCTGTGGTCTAATACAAAAATGATGATAAACTCAAATTCCTTAAAAATACCTGCCAACATGATCTCACCTGCAGGTGCTGATCCGGAATTTTCATCTCAGTTCTAATCTGGAATATTCAGCATATTTTAATTGTTGGCATTCACAAAATCAGAAAATAAATCCATTAAATGTTTGAACAAGTTCAATAACATATCAGGCATGACTCCACATGTCACAGCTGATAGCCTTCAGCCAGACTGTTATGGACTGAATCTTTCTCACAGACACTCTTTTCTGTCATATAAATATTCCTCCTTTCTATTGCCAGAAACTACCATGACTATCAACTATCCATTTCTTAGCAACCCAAAAGGCTTTTTAGAGGTACAAAAATAAGATTACTAGATCATGATGAGAAAAATATGGCCAAGTAACGATACGGATAAGCCCTGTCTCTATTTGTGCTTTTTAAAACTTTTCTTTGGACTGGAATTCCAGTCCAACTATAAAGATACTTTCTAGAAAAATTTTATGTTTACTTTAAAATAGTTAATGATAGCATATACATATCTATGCACATATATTTGTATGTATGTATTTATACATGCTTATTTAAAAAGTCTTAACTAAAAAGGAAAAATATTCAACAACTTAGCCTGCCTGTGTTATTTCTGGGCCAAACCCCCCCCCTCCCCCCCCAAAAAAAAAACACAATTTACTAAAGATTAGTTTGTTTTAATAAACAGTTTTCCATGTATCAATCTCCATCTCTCTTCAGGGAAGCAGCAACATACGCTAGGGAAGATCCTGGTCCTAGGAGTTTCATTCATATGCTCTCATTGCTTCAGGCTCTACGTTAAATGAACAGTTTGATGAATGCTCATGAAGATGTGTTAAATAGGAAAATTACTGAGCATCCCTTTTCTGTGTCTTTATCTTTGAGAGATCTTCAGAAAGAGAGAGATGATATTATTGTATTTGCTCTTCACGTAACTAAAATCAGCCCCCAAAAGGCACATGGAGTAAGAGGCAGGGAGGAATGATAAACACAAGGACAGAAAGATAAAGTGAAAGGTTCAACAGAAAGCTGCAAGATTTGCCACTGAAATGATTAAGTTGATTCTGGCAGATGAAATATTCCTTTCTGCTGTCTCTTGCATATGTTTTAAAGTGTCTTTGAAAAATATCTTGCACTCTGTTAAATTCCAGGATTTCTGCAGCCCTGCTCCCTTCCTCCTGTATCAAAACCTAACCCAGAGATGAGTGGAGAGCCGGCAGCAAAGCTCTGCTCGAGGCAGAGCCGTGTAACACAGAGAACCCACACGCAGGAGGAGAACACGGTACTCAGAGTTCCCACTATTGACTGACAAAAAGCCTTACAGCAGCTCCCAGTTCAATCTCTTGAAAAAAAACTTCAAGCGATCCAGTGGTACCACAGCCACCCTGGAATGGTTTCTGACAGGACCTTACAGTACAATAACATCTTCGTGCTACAGCTGCTGACATGAGGCTGGAAGAAACTTAATACTCCTTGATGGAAAAAACCCACACTCACCCTAATGCTGAATTATCTTTTTTTTTGCTTCTGTGTTTCTGAGACTGGAAATGTTTTAAAAGCCTACATAAAAGGAGCTTCAGTCCCAAATATAACAAAGTCCAACAGAACTAAGAGAAAGCAAGCAGCACATGGTTACCAGAAGTCACCAGGAAGAGAAAATGAAAGGATCTACTGTGATGGCTAAAAATCAAAGGTCTTGTTTCTTTGGCACGGATACATCACTATAGCGACAACCTAACCCCACATCTGCGGACATAACACTCTATGACAGAGACGCTCCAAGAAAGTTTCTCTCAAAATCCTGATCTCCATGGCAGGTTCCTGAGACAGAAAGGGTGTGGTTGGGGTTTTCCTTGTTGGAGGGGAAGAATATTAGGAAACTGTGTCAATAACAAGACTGCACATTTTTTATCACCTCATTAAAATGTACTGTAACAGCAGGTCAATGTCAAAGGCTGCTAAGTGCAAAATATCAGCTGGTTTGCTATTAAATTTGAGTGCTGTTGACAGCTACTTACATAGCTGAGGGCTGGAAGGGTGTTAAGTTTTCTAAGGAAGAGGATGAAAGAACCTACGTAATAAAATAAAATTTTTCCTGACATTAATCATGAAGTACCTTCTGATGGAGAAGCCTTGGGGTAGATCTGGCAGCTTCCTCGATTTACTGAAAGAACTGGTTTAAGACAGGACTCACAAGAAGCATATATTGCATATGATCCAGACATCAGGAAAACTTGAAAGCTGCCTAGCTGCTTTCTCCAATGCTGACTCCACAATTTCTAATTACAAGGAAAAGAAATAACATTTTGCAAATATTGGTCATTAGACTGGGACCCTCCTTGTAACTAGAAGTTCTCATTCTCTTTCCATTTGAACCTTCCCAAGGCACACTCAGCTCCTTCAACCCAAAGGAGCAGGTTTCCAGCTAACATCACGGACTTCTTCCTTTGGCAAACTAACAAAACTATTTTCACAAG
Organism: Pterocles gutturalis; assembly: GCF_000699245.1. Taxonomy (NCBI): domain Eukaryota; kingdom Metazoa; phylum Chordata; class Aves; order Pterocliformes; family Pteroclidae; genus Pterocles; species Pterocles gutturalis. Next base: position 183,473 of record NW_010122754.1, read on the forward strand.
CTGAGGACAAGTGCTGCAGGAGTTCCACGGCACCATGGATCAACACCACTTCAATATAAATCTTCAGCAATCAAAGAGTTTCTTTGTTATAGCATATGAACCACTCTTAGCAGACATACAATTTTCAAGACCATTTTACAAAAGCAGCTGACATTTCTCGATTTCTTTTTTTAATTTGAGGAAAACATGACATTCTGTGACAAAAAAAAATGTAATTTTGATATTCTGAACAAAGTTTTATCTTACTTGTATAAAAGTATTTTACAAATTTACAAAGCTTTTACAAATTTTATTTGAAAACATATTTTAGGCGGTTGAGATAAACAGTCATTAGGAATAATGAAGAGAGTCACGTTCACTTGATCTATATTGAAGCATAGTGACTTTGACAGCACAAGCCCTTTGCAGCCTTCAGTACAGTTAAGGCTACCGTTCACTCATATGTAGAATGTGTCTGATAAAATACTAGCAAGTCAAAATCTTTAATAAGCAAATACTAGAGTGACAGTTTAAAACAGCAGTTGCCAAATTTAGGTTCCAATAGTTAAGCTGTGAAGAGCTTTATTTGCTTGATTCTGCTCATTTCTACAATATCCAATATTACAGACCAACAGCAGTTCAGAAGTACTGTGCCTGTTCCTGTATTTGCTCCTGTGAAAAAAATCCTCCATGTGACTATCCTTAATAAGAATTTCCTTGGGCTTATTGTTTTCTTGTCCTAGTTTGTTGTGATTATCAAACATATCTGAATTTCTCTTTTTTCTAGTGATACATAAATATTTATCGAAACCTTTGTATTAAAAAAAAAAATACACCAGACGTGTTCCAAAACATACCCTACCATTTCTTAGCAGAACTTACATTAATATTTCATATTAAACTGAGTTTCAAGTTGTCAGCTCTGGAGCTTGTTAAAGTAGAGGGAAATGATTTTACAATCCCAGTAAATAAACTCATGGAAAAATAACATGAAGCAACATCCTAGTATTAAAGCACAATTACTTCAGAGAAAAACATCTGGCATTTCATCTAAAGGTAAATGTTTATTATAGAGTAGTAACAATTTTTGTCATTGTCCTGTGACACGCTGAGGAAACTGCTCATGTAACATGTTTGATACCTGTGAGCAGCTGAACAGTTAAGTGTAACAGAGCTCAGTGATATCTCTTTCCAGCAAGCCATTTTATTTTCATACTACTAAATCATACACTGGGAAGGAGTGAAAAAGATTAAACTTAAATGTCAGTTAAAGGTTAATTCAATACTATAGGACACACCATAAGGATTTGTAGGCTATTTATTCTAGGAAAGAAAACTGAATTTCTTCTTCGTATGTTCACACTGCAGGTAGGGAAGGATTTAAAATATTTTGTGTTTTATATGGTAAAAAACATTAGACTTTCTAGATGTCTTCTGCCCTAAGAGGAGACAACATTAAACATGTTTCCAAACACAATGGTGAGTTAAAACAGGTTAAAATGAGTGTCAGTTCTGAACAGAAACCTGAGCCAAATCATGGGGAGCTGGAATCGAAGCAGGGCTTGACAGGTTTATTACAAGTCGAGCTTTCACTAGGCAGCAAATGAGAACATAACTCTGTGTGCCAGAGAGAACTCAATGGTACCATCTTACAAAGGAGACACTGAAAAAGACTGCTTACCATTAAAAAAAAATATAAGGCCTATTAAAAGTTTTGGTATTATACTTTGGCATCATCTGAGATAATCTGCGGCCTAGTGGACAATTTGCTCAGGGATACTGAAGAACTTTTCTCCTCTCATTAATCTTTAACCTCCAACCTACATGTATTCACAACTTATAACCATTTGTGCTGTTGTCATTTTACCTTAAACTGCCCTCCCTGTCTTCAAGGTTCATTCCCTTCACAAACCTACAGAGGTCAGGTCACGAGATTTTCCTCTGGTCAGAAACATTATTCTACCTCTCCTTAGGACCAAAATACTGAAAGTTAAATTGAGAAATGGTCTCTCTACTGGAATAATTTATCATAAAAAGATGGACAATTTTATTAGACAATGTTCCCTTCTTCTCTGATCAGATGCATTTTCATTAACTCACTGGAAAAGATGCCAAATGTAAGGTAAGCTTAAAGATAAAAGAAATTGCTTCATGCAAGCATACTATTTCACATCTTGTAGTTTGAAGTACCAGAAAATTCTCACATTGAAAGTCTTTTCTTTTGGCAAGGACGAACATCTATCAAAATAGCCACTTGCCCTTTTCTAGCATTTGGAAACTATTACTATTCACACCAATTTTCCTTCAATTCAGAATTGTTAAACAGTCTTCATGATACTCAAGTAAATTTCCCCTGCATTCAGCACAGGTCAGATTTTAGTTAATCTCCCCACAGAAAAGTTACATTACGGGAAAGGAAGAAGAAACTCACTGTACTGCTCCTCTGGAGACTCTGCCAGGGAAAGCAGCATGGAAACCAAGAGTGAGAACTGCCTGGACATCAAGAAGAAAGTTTGGCTGAGGACTTTTCCTTAGATGCACAGTATCATGGCAATCATTTAACCAATGACGAATATTTTGAAGCATTCTCCTTGTGAGAACAGTTTCATAGTTACATGGCCTCATGTCAAATGTGCACATCAATATACATACTACAAATGCCTAACTGAGTGTTTTGAATAAGATCAATCATCTTGCTTCTAGATGCATAACATTAGAAGAGACCTTCAAGAGAGAACTTTTACAACTATGCAAAACCAAAAAAACCCCACCAAATTTCTCTAAAACATTCAAGCAGAATTCCCATTAACTCCTTAGGCCTTTCTAAGTTTGATCCAACTTCCACGTACTTTGTGGAACTTCAGTGAAACAATACTGGCTTTCCATCAATGCATCTTAAGATGATCATTTCAAGAATATCACCAGGTTTTGCCCTTTTTTGTACCCCCTTGTTTTGACATTTAAATAAGCCGCCAGTAAATGTCACATTTTTCATATTTAATGTTAATACAAGCAACATTTTTACTGATCTTGCATCTTAATTGCTCTGTTTGTAATTCTAATATGTGAAATAAAACTTATACACTCAATTACCAAAATACATGGCAGAAACATACCTAGTGCAGAATTCAATGAAACAATACCATGGGTTAGCGCAAATTTATAAACTAATAACACCTTTCAAAACACTGGGTTTGCTTTTTTTGGGGGGTGTGTGTTTTGGGTGTTTTTTTTTCTTGAAGTCAAAAGAGTCAGAATATGCCCTCTAATAAAGAGGACAATCTTTAACAAAACCCCTGTATTTCTTGGTATCTTCCATTTCATCACCAATGTGTCAAAGATAAGTATGAAAACTCTTTCTTCTTTCTGATATCTATATAAGCACCTTTGAAAGTCAAGGGAGCTCTCAGCAATGCATTAGCAAGCCTTAAATTACCATCAGAAGTACTTAAACGTCAATACTTGCCCCTGCAGGAGGGAGACTGAAGTAGCTCTCTATGACCTAGACAATATAAATTTAGTCAAACCTATTGAAGGTGTGACAGTTTACAACACCAAAGAATCTGCCCCAGACTGCTGCTCTGCTTTAAATATATTAGTCTTCATCTATTATTTTACAAATACTTTAGTGAACATTTTACATATATGCTTGTATCTGCCTAAACATATATATATGCACACACAAAATGAAGTCATATTTATATAGCAAAGAATTTGTAGAGTATCAGTATTCTAATACTAAAAATAACAGAAGAAAGCATATCTGCTTGAATATTACTTCAACAAGAAACTTGTATAATAACTCAGTAATGTCTTCCATAAATCACGGCAGTTTAACTAAAGCTACAGCATACAGTTGTGTTAGTCTTATCCAGCATTTTTACAGCTAAGCAGTAAGAAGAAATGTATAGACATAAATAGATAGAAAGGCTATAAGGAAAGTAAAGTACTAAAAGGCCAACATTTTCACATATTCCTCGCTTCTCAAAAAGAGAAAGAATTCATTAGCTGATATTCTCCATGGGATGTCAATGGTAATAACACTATAGTTTTTTGTATCTATCAACCATCTGCCATTGGAGGAGAAATACTAAACGCTAAGAAGGCTGAGGCATGGCTTTACCTGAGAAAATATAAGAGAAGTGTATATGAAAGCAAACTCTTGCACACAAACAGAAACAAGTTATTTGAAAACATTCCAGCCCTGACAATGCAGCGTGAAAGATCATTTTCTTATTTCACAAGGCAGTTCTCTGTCTTCTGTACCTGCTATTGATACAACCTCAAAGCATAGGACACCTTCTTCATTTCAATTCTAATACCTCTTATATTTATGCTTTGACATCTGCACAGAATGAAGTTGTTATTAATTTCAAGAAGTTGTAGGCCCTTTTTAATAAAGTACACAGATATAAGCATTTGCTGTTCGCTCAACAGAAATATTCATTTAACTTCAAGATTCTCAAAACAGAAAGTGAAAACTCTCAGTCTTATACTAAACTTTCTGACATAATCCAGGCTTTGTTGTGTCTCAGTTGCTTATGTATGTTCTCATCAGTTCTCATTTTCCTAGTCCACAACTCTGACTACATGGCAGCTATTCATAGCTGTCCTCTTAACACTTCAGTTGCACTGCCCTTCATGATGCAAATTTGTTCCAGATATAATTTTTCATTTATTGCTCAAAAATACATCTTCACTTCCAATCCGTCCTAATGTCAGTACTTTAACCCACTTGTTACACTGGTCAATAAGTATCTCTATACCTTCTCCAAACCCTGCTCCCACTTTGGAGGAATCCCTCCAAAAGCTATTTCATTGTCTCCTATTATATCCTACTTATAACCCCCATTTTCCTGTGATTCTTAAAAAAAATTGTTCAGCAGCTTTGTCTGTTCATTGCTTCACATTCTGGTTCAGTTTACTGACACTCCTCTCAGTCTCTGTCATCACTTTCATACAAATGAGCACATCACAGAGCACTACAGAAAAAAAACCCTTACTAGTTTTCAATTAGTTCATTTTAATATTGGAAATACTACAGCTGTGGCTTTTATCACCCTCAACAGAAGAAATAAGCAGGTGAAGTGCAGGGAAGATGTACCCTCTCACTTGGATTGTAAGCCTTTTGGGACATGCAGTAAATTTGCATTTCCTCTCTCTCATACATCTGCATCTTGATCTTTGACTTAACATTATGTTAATAAAACTAAACAGTAATTATATACTACTATTCAAGCAGCACCATCCAGCTATTCAAAAATTAAAGCAGAGCCTATGGGTGTATAGTAAGCACTAGTTCTCTATGGTTCGGAATATAAACATAGTTCCAGTGGAGGAACCTTTACCTTCACAGTTCTTTGATGAGGAGGGTGCAGCACATTATTTATCGGAGCCATTAAAAACCACCAGGAGCTGAAAGCATGCAGCCTTCCTTTGCATTGCCTGTAACCAGAGCTGCCCAGGATGGTTGATCTTCACCTATTTTCTCTCTAAACACCACACTTCTTCTGTAAGGCATCCTATGACAGGGTCTGTGATTAACATCCAGATTGTCTTAGGAACCAATATAGAAACATACATTTTGAGTATTAATAATCAAAGCACACACCTTCCCATATCTTCTGGAAAACACTAGAGTGTCATCTCTTGTTAGTATATAAGCAACACTACCAGTTTCAGCTTCTGATTAATGTATAACTGTACGTCTCTAGCCACTATCATTGTTATTCATTTCTAATGTCTTTCAATATACGTCTCAAAAAACCACACACATTACTAATGCTCAGAGTTAACAAATTATCAGGCATATTAACACAACAGAAAGCACAGCCTTCATAATTTACAAAGGTGACGGGATTTTTAGAAAAGATTACATTGAACTTGTTTGTCAAAGTATAATACAGACCTATCCTGAAATAGATTACCTCAATAAACATACCTACAGCTAAGGAAATGAAGGATCCTGTAGAGTTTGAGTTTGCTCTTTTCAGCATTGCAGTCATGAAAAAGTTCTGTCCCCTTTGCAGACAAAAAAAAAAAAAAAAAGAGGAGGTTGGTAGTCAGACGGAGAATAAGATGAGCATTTCATTTATATGCTGCATTGAGCAGGCTTAGTCAAGGTGACATTTGGTTTCACTTGAATATTATTTTTTTTAAATGCATCAGTTTTTCAAATGAGATTTACAAAAATAATTTCACAATTACTGTCTCATAAGGATACAGCAAAAACAATGCATTTAAAACACCTTTAACTATCTTGAAACAAAGAATGCTGACTTGTCCACTTCAGGCTCTGCTTTACTTTGTAATTATTTTAGATAACTATTTCTGAAGCTTGCCTGGTTATGTATTCATTTTTTCTAATAGAAGTTTTCTTCTGTAAGTGGTCTGTGCTGCTCACATGATAACAAAAGGAATAGCTAATATCTCACTGTGACCTTGAAACCTGGAGAGTAGAATACATTATAGTAATTTAACTATGCATAGCATCTGAAGTGATTATTACATCTTGCATTTTGAAAAAGGTAAGTCATATAAAAACAGATTAGATTTTTGGTACGTAAATCCTGTCGATTTCCACATAATAGTCCATTGACTGCTGTAGAACAGGTCTCTTCAATTACACCATATTATACCAGAAATGTAAATATATGCACATAATACGCATATAGTGCCACACTAACATGCATATATATATATTCAAAAGCAAAAGCTTTATTTCAAAAGCCAGATTACTGAATGATAGCCATACACTTGCCCTGCTCTAATATTTTGAAACTCAAAGGACTTACAAGTCCTTGAAAAGAAATGCCACCTAAAGCTGTCACGAAACTTACGGTCACCACATAAGGAAATCACCATCTCTCTAAAGGAAAAGGATTGTACAGATCTTTACCAAGAAAATCTAAGAAACGTGCATTTCTATATTAAGCATCCTGTTGCACTAGACCATTCGTAAGAGGCTTGTGACTGCACACTGAACTGTGACAGCCACCAACCCTTCCCATGAAGGTGCTGGCACTGCTGAGGGAATGTGACACCTCGTCACAGCCCGCTTGGGCTGTGGGAACCAGGGACTCCTCAGCAGCAGCCACTTGCCTTGCAGAACTTACATGAGCTTCTGAGCTGCCAGGAAAGGACAGGCAGGACACACTCCCTGATCCCCATCCAAGTGAGAGGCCTTGGGGACAGTGGAAAAAGGCCTTTTCATTTCACAAGTTCTAGCAAGGTTTTTCTCAAATACAGATTGAACATGATTGAAAATGTAAAGTCAGTGCTCTCAAAAACTGAGCTACTGTCAACACTTCAAAAAAGCCTTACTGGTTGGCAAGTACAAGTCCTTGTGTAAGCTGAAGAAAGAGACAATCTTTATACCCCATAAGCAACTAGTGTCTGCTACTAGTCTCTTCCAGCTGCATCTTCTGCTTACAAAGTTTCCTTAAAAGGCTGACAGATGTGCAGACTTTCCTCAACTAGCCCCTTCTTAAGAGCCTCCAAATGACAGCTTATCCCTCACAACATGTGTCCCGGTCTCCTCCACCTTCTTAAAGCACCTAATATTCCACTTGCTTGCAGCTCTAATCTTTCACACTGAGCAACACAGAATCATAGGAAAGCCTGGGCTGGAAGGGACCTCTGGGAGACACCCAGCCCAACCTCCTGCCTACAGCTGCTCCAGTGAGATCTGACTGTCGGGCAAGTTTTAAGTACCTCCCAGCATCTGAAAGTGAAATTGTTTTGTCTGGGTTTTGTTTGTTTTATGCTTTAGACTTTTATAAGATACAGGACTGAACAGCAAATGATTATGTAACAATGTGAGTAATACAGGCAAAAAGCTTTTTAGGACTATAAAGAGCCCTTGGTAGCACCTTGCTTGGTTTCTTTTCCCTTCCCTATGAAGTGAAAAACACAACTTCAACTGTGTTGACAGAAAATAAATTACTTTGCTGATCGCCATTATCAGAAGCTGCTGAAGGATGACATTTTCTAGTGGCTTGGAGAACAGTACAGAAGAGTACATGAAGTGATATCATGGCCAACCATCTACTAAAAGTTGTCAAAACTTTCTCCTCTATAAATTAATGTAAAGAATATCAGTTAGAAAGAAACCACAGAACGGTAACTCTGCACAGTATGTTTGTTCTGCTTAATTTCTATTACAATGGAGTTTTCACATTGGTGTCATAACTTCCATGCATAAAGTCCTCTTCCTACCAGAGAGGAGAGTGACGTGCTCACTGTCAGACCTGAAAGTGAGGGGTAAATTCTTGGGCAAGTTGCAACGCAAGCACTGTTCATACGCATATCTATATTGATGTATAGATATACCATAGGTACAGAGAGTATGAAGGGTACATAATGCCATGGGGCATGTGGGAATTCATAGCATTGCAGATAATTAATAGTTTCAAATGCAAATTAAAACATTCTATTATCTGTCCCTGAAATTATGCAAACCTGTGATATAGCCTCCAATACAAAAGTATGTTTTGCAATAGTTTGTGGGCACATTCCTTTTACATGTGTAGGTACATTTTTAGCTTTTGGATCTATCCCTTACTTTGACAGCATCAAATGTTCTCCTAGCTTGCCAGAAATTAAACACTTGGGGGTTTTTAAATAAAAAATCCTGACAGTCATTTCTCTTAATAATGTTTTGTTTCTTATGAGTTGATACAAATACTTTTTGTAGGAACCATCTCAAAATTGTACAATGTTTAATCACCAGTTTGTTGACAGGTACAATATGTTTCTCAAATGTCATAAACTGAGAAATTCCAAGTAGAAGTGACCCTACTACTTTCTAGAAGATTGCTCTTGTAACCTAAGTGATTCCCCTTTCCTTCACTCCCCCATCACTTGAGTGTTAGCTCAAGGAGAGAAACATTGGTATAATAATTACAATTTTCCAAGATGACCTACCAAATAATCAGTCACTGACATCAATATGTCCACTGAAAGATATTCCAAAGATAACAGCAACCAATGAAGTGTACCTAAATGTCAACATTACCTCGTACACAGCATTTTGTGAGCCAGATGTTCAATGCTTTGTCCCACACAGTCACCCAAGCGATGAGCAGCGTAATGTTACTGAGCCTGGAGATCAGATTTAACAACCCAAGCATTCTTGCATCGATCCAGTAGACTAAATTTACTACTGCTTTATGCCAATTTTTATCTAATTTAAGATGAATCATTCTGCTTTGAACAGCTTACACTTACTCAGGGTATTACAATTGGCACACACAGGCACACCTTTGTGCCAGTGGAGATGATTTGAGCATATTAATTAACACAAGATACAATCTTATCCCCCAAAAAAATCAATTCTCAGTAAGGTGACACAACCTTATTGACCTCAATATGAGTTTGCTGCGACTATAATCAATTTTGGATGAGCAGAGACTCCAAGAAATATCTTGGTTTTGGCCAAATCACAATGTTTTAGTTCATACATAGCCAAAAAAAGGTCAGGTCTGTTTTGTTCCTGCTGGCACAAATGTATGATGAGCCTTTCCAAAGGTGGCTTTCCTTATAATGGGGAATTCTCAAGACTCTTGGGGCTGCCTTTACGCTTCCAACACCAGTTCCTGTCTGCAGCCAGGCAACGGGCTTGGGAGCATAAGGTGCATGTGTGTCGTCCAAGTTCAGCTACTGCAACACACCTCCTGTAATTGACTTGTCCCTATCCAGCTGTTGATGCAGGTGTGACTTTTTTCCATTACTTCAGCTGAAATTTATCTTGTTTACTGATGTACAGCAATACTATCCAAGGATAATTCAAGATAAATCTTAATGACTTCTTGCCAGCAGGACACATAGACATTTTGCAAAGCAAGACAAAATGTACGGTAACAGTTTTTTTAGTAACTCCCCTTTTCCTTCCTGGTAGTTCAGAACACCATCAGGGACATACCAGTGACTGGATGAAGGAGGTACATTAAAAGTCTCCATGTTCTCCAGCTGAAAGCAGTCAGAACAGCTTTAATGGAAAACAAATCCATTCTAGCTTGAGCAACAGTATACAGATTACGCCACTATATTTTACCCTTCACCTTGCAGACTATCTCAATAAAGAAAAAGCTAGGAAATAAACAAGGTTCACAAAAAATAGACATGAAAAAAATTAACATCATAGTAATATATTTTTTCTTTCTTTCAACAAAGAAAACCAAATTAATCAAAAACAGTTGATGCCTTTCGTCTTACACCAGAAAAATCATAGGTTACCACCTCTGTGGAATATTCCGCAGGAAGGCAAATTGTCCTTGCCACTCATTTACTTAGGCGCTCAGCCAGTTCTAAGCTATCAGGCACACAGCCTACATTGATTATGAATTTACAGAATAAACACCATCTCCTTTCACTCAATGTAAATGCAGATTTATAGCTTTTATATGTTGATCTCAGATTTTAAGTTACTGTCACTTTTAATTTATGAAAAGACAAGCAAACATGATCTCTGGGTTCATTTGACTGTGTCACTGACTCATTTACTCCAGAGAACACTCCTGTAGGACTCCTGCCATTCATAGCAGAAAATCTGTAGATATAGAGTCTTACAATGATGCTTGGAAATATTGTTCCTTTTTAACAGTCATATAAACAAGGCAAATAGTACTTAAGAACACTGACTGATAGAATTTTTCATTTCTGTTTGAAACAGTGTATAGTAAGAACTTGATGTATACCACTTTTTAGCAATTTCAGGAGAAGACAGTTTTTGTTGCCAGAATTCAAGACTTCTGAGATGAAAAAAAAAAAAAAAAAGGCAAAGCAAATCCTACTCTAAGTTGCAGAACACAAACTTAACTTTCAAATAAGATCAAAAGACAGCAATTTGTAGCATAATAGGATAAAACCACTTGAATGGGTGATATTTTCCAAAATTATGCACACATTTGGAGGTAGGGAGGAAACAAGATGAAGGTAATCATATATGTGACTTTCAGTGTAGTGAATCACGAGGAAGGAATTTAGTATGCTGGAGCACTGAAGAAGAATTGGTTAATTTATTGACTTGCTAAGAAAAATCACTGTAACTTAACATACTACATATTTTCTATTAGTAAATAACATCTTTTCTCAGATGAAAAATAGTGATTTATACAGATTACCAATGTCTTCCATTTCTCTAAATGCCAATTGTCTACAACACATCAATATGAATTGTGATTCCGTGTAACTATTCAGTTAGGTAAAAAAAATAAATCTTATTGGGCCAAATGGCCTAATGTCTTGCAGCCTCATCAGGACAGATATTATCACTAGCATTTAATGGCTGTTGATTAACATAATGCAAATATGATATCAAAACAATGTGCTGGGTTCCAGGAGGTCACGCTAAAACAGCTGGTGAGGTTCTGGTTTGGTTCCTTTGCAATATGATCACTAATTTGCTGGTGAAACCAACGTAACACATTAACATACGCATTTATTTGTGGCATCTTAAGGATCTGTATCCTTTAAGCATGTTTTCACTAGACAGAAGCAGCAGCACCCCTTCCCTTGACGTCATTATTCAGGCACCACACTGCTTCAATATGCACTATTGTTAGACCAGTGATGTCTAAGGAGCTAATGATCCCAAGATGTGTAAGATGACATTTGTCCCCGTTAGCATCAAGACTCAAATAAACCTTTACGAAGCTAGTGCCCCAATCTCCAAAATCCCAAATTCACTCCCCTCCTTTACTTTGTGCCCCAAGTATCACCATAAGCACACGTAGGTTATTCCAGTTCTTCCTCCTCTCAGTCACACCCAGACTCCTCAAGGACAGCCTGACTGCAGATTGTGACTCCAGGTGTTCCCGCAGTGAGCCTGCCTGCTCAGAACTGGTCAGCATTTTGATTGTTTGTACTTCTGCTAAGTGCCAGAAAGTCCCAGCTCAAGGACAGGTGGCCTTCCCAGCTTTTATATGGCAGGCTGCCCTGGTTGTGTGGTGGGTGAGGGAGATCAAAAATTGTTGCTGTTTGCCAGAAAGGCCTCTGCAAAGGCTTCACAACACTGATTGCCAAGGTAGGCTTCATCCAGAGTGCACTATGAATACAGCCAGCTCTCTACAGTGGGGAAAAAATTGAACGTGGATGCAAAATAAAGGAAATAAAGCTCATTTTGCGGTCCTGTATAGTTGCTAACTTTACAGGACAGCAGAGGCCAGCAAAGACACCTGATTTACCAAGGTGGCCCCAGCTCCTAGCAGGAATATAAATCTTTGCCACCCAATAACCCCAAAGTGGTTTCACCCATCTAATAATTGGCCATAAACCCAATATTCAGCTAACCTCGTTCTAGCTCTGCAACCCTAGAAGAATCCAGGAATCAAACAACTTTAATCTTTGATAAGTTCCTTTGTAAGCATGAACGTACAAATGCACTTTTCTGAATTTTAACCCTAACCCCAAACTTTCACCTTAATCTTTGTCATAACCAACTACCAGCATATACCCAATGCCAAACTAGCACTATAACCCCTTGTACTCTGGTGGGACCGCTCCTCATCCTTCCTTTACAGCCTTGCAGGATCCAGCAATGAACTGAGTCATTAAATCTACTCTACTCTTCCCCCTTACTGTCCTAATCGTCTTCATAAATGCAGTACACTAAACACTAGTACTCATGGAAGAAAAACCCAATACCTGCTTTCTGTCTCAGCCCCACTATAGCATTTTCATCCTGCAAAGCCCGGACAGACTAAGGGAGAAGCAGGTAGTTTACAATGAATTCTGAGACTGGGGCATCACAGGAAAGGAAACATTTCAAATTGAGATTACAGTTCAGAGCTGTAGAAGCTGAAGCCCTGCAGTTGTGCTGTGGTCAGTAAGGTAACACAGTTCAAGAGGAACTGAACAGTGCTGCCATTCACAAACTCCTTATAACGAACTCTGAGGCTGTGATGCACTCCCGGGCTATATAGCTAAGCATGACAACACTAAGGCTACATTTAGAGATGAAAAGGATTCAAGAATTCAAGTTCTTTATTGTACACAGGGCTTTCCTTCCTTCCAGACTGCCATGCAACCTGTAACTTCTAAATTTAATTTAAAAATTCAAATTAAAAGAAATATAACATTTCAAAACTAGTGCAGGCACACAGAATTACCAAGTCAGATGATTTAATTCATAGAAAGCTTTAAATAAATCATGTTCTCTCAAACAGATGTCTTTGACACAGTTGTCAACTATGCACTAAACCTCAGCCAACTCAAGGCAGTAAGACTGACCCTGCCTTGTGTGCCTCCCCAGCGTTCACCGAGCCTGCCTGCCCCTGCTGCAGGACCTTCCCATTGGGGTGTCTCAGAGGGAACCCGAGGGAGCTGCTGTGACCCATCCTCGAGCACTAGCGCTGACTTCTGTCTGTCTACATTTGAAACAAAGAAACCAAGTAGAACAGGTACAAAGAGCAGTGGAAAGTTACCAGCTAAAAGAGAGAGAATGTAAATAGGCCAAGAGGACAGTGCGCAGAGGGGGGAATCAGGACCTGGCAGGCTGCGGCTGGAGTCCTCACGGTCAGTGTTTCTCCTTGGCAGCTGTCCCCAGCCTACATCACTTGTCTGCTGTTTTAGTAAAGAGAAACTCCCTGTACTCTTGACAACTTCTCATTACTTGAATATAAACTCAGTCTTATTTGTGTGGGAAGTAACAATGCAGAAGTAAAAACCCCAGCAGCACTGCAGATGGACTCCACGTGGAACTCGGAGGAGGCTCGCAGAGTTCCACACGTAGGTGCTGGGCATGAGGAGCCAGCCTGCAGACCCATGGCCAAAAATCAGTGCTTCAATTGCAACTGATAGTTGCATATCTGTGACAAGTTATTTTAACAAGCAGATATGGTAGTTTTCTAATCAGAGAGTTCTTTCTGTGTTGACTCAGTACGCTATCTGTGGAACAGCTGTACCTTTTTTCTCTCAGTAGGGCAGGGATATACCACAAAAGAGAGAGAACAATTTCTACTTCACTGAGTAGCAGATATGTTCGCAGCTAAACTTCTCATTTTAAGAACTTCTATGGGCAGATTTCCAGGATATTTTCCGGACTATCCCCAAACCATCCTCAGACAGATCACCTGGAACCCAACCACGTCATGCCAAATAGTTCTGTTGGACAGTAATGTTATCTGACATACCCAAATTGTGTGCAGGTGGTATTTGAAAGCTGAACGTAAAAAAGCATAAGCAATGCTATATACTACTTGGCACGGCCACAAAAACACAAACTTGAAAACAGGCAGCACTATACCTGCAGGAAAATTTAGATTTCAAGTGCCGACACAATATGGCAATATTGATGCACATTCCAAGCAATAATGATACATCTCTATTTTCTACTTAAAATTATTCTTTATTTTTTCCTTTTCAAAATAAAGAAAGTATATGTACACTTAGGTAAATTTATCTATTTTTTTTAAAGTCAGTTAGCCATAATGCTGCATGTACAATTCTCAGTCAATGAAGAATACTCCAAGTCACTTATCCAAAAGGGTCAGAGAAGCAGTCTAAGCAGAAATTATCCCATCATGTCAGAAACCACTACGAAACATGAGTCTCATGTATATCTTCACCAGGCCACCAAGAGATTGTTTATTTATCTTTAGAGCATCTTGGCCTAAATAAAAGCACACAAAGACGGACCTCAAGCCAGTATAAATAACCATAGCTCCCTTAAACCTAATAAAGTGTGTCTGACTTATGACGAAGGGGATTCCACACCATATAGCAAACACACTTTTTCTATATATATATATATA